>NC_069070.1:106568582-106874207 GCF_025698485.1 Gossypium arboreum | reverse complement strand
TTCTCCCAAGATTTGGTGAATTCGATGCTCCTAATCCTTTAATTTCATGTTTTATACTTAGGAGAGCATAGGAGAGTAAAAATAGTGAGAAACGGGCCAAAAACAAAGAAAATGGACCCACATGGGAAAACAACACGGCTTGGACTTCCTCACACGGGTGTATCACATGGCCGTGTCAATTTGGTAGGATCGAAGCATGACTTACATGGGTGGATCACACGCCCGTGTCCATTTAACAGCCTTGATCCTGGCCTTCAGTAATCGCACACGGGCGTGTCCCTGCCGAACCCAAGTTTAGTTCAAATCAGAAAATGCCAATTTTGAGGGCTCTTAGGCATTCCAAAGCCGATTTAAACACTTGATGAGGCACTTAGGAAGGGGGATGCAAAGTAGGAAGCAAGGAATTACTCAAAGAAAGCCGATTGATCCATCTCAAGAGCCAGATTCATCATCAAGACTGGAGATCTCCCTTCAAGTTCCTTCAGGAGTTTTGGGTTTTCTTATGTTTTGTTCTCTTTATGCTTTTGAGATGTTTTCTTTCATAAGTATGAACTAAACCCCTAAATACCTAAAGGGAATGAAACCTAAGACAGATCTTGTTATTGTTATCTGAATTGTATGATAAATATTTGACTTGTTCTTAATTATGTGTTCTTAGTTCTTGTTTTGATATTCCAGGATATTGATTCAAGTTAAGCCCTTATTCAGAGGAGGAATAGACTCTGTCTAAGAGTAAATTTTTCATAATTAAGCGGAGTTGATCACGCGCCTAGTGATAGAGTGAGAAGATATTGCCGGATTAGGGTGAAACCTAATAAGGGAATCCATAGATCGAGTTAATGTAATTCTAGGGTGTTAATTAGAAAGAGATTTCAATTATTCAACCTAGGGTTAGAGGTTATTAGTCTCGAGAGAGATAATAATATAACTTAGAGATTTCTACGGATCAATTCAAATGAATAAACCGTCTGATTCAGAGTCAAATAACAAGTGAAGTCTAGGTGGATTTGTCCTTAGGTATTGCCTCAATCAATCGAATTTTCCCAAAAGTATTTTTCCAAGTTTTTCTTTCTGTGCATTCTTAGTTAGTAATTAGTTTAGACAACCAAACCTCTTAAATTTTAGGCTAGATAATAAAAAGAAAGTAAATACTAGTACTCGTAGTTCCTTTGGGTTCGACAATTCGGTCTTGCTGAACTACACTACTGTTCGATAGGTACACTTGCCTTAGTTGTGATAATAAGTTAGTCTCAAGAACGTTTCATTTATAAATCTTTAAAACCTGTTACGAATATCACGCATCAAGTGTTTAGCGCCGTTGCTAGGGAACTAGGATATTAGGAAAACTCGATTTTTATTACTTTAGCCACTTTACTTTTATTACAATTTAAATTTTTATTTTCTTTTCTATTTTTTCTCTTATTTCCTTCTGATAGGTTTTTCTAGTTTATGACTAGAAGAAACTCGTCAGGACCACTACTTTTTTACGATGAGATAGACCGCATAGTTAGTAAAAACTAAAGAGAAATAAGGTAAAGCCTAAGATACACAGAGGACGAGCAAGAGGACGATACTTCAACCACAACTGAGGAGATAGCTAAAAACCAAGAAAATCCGCTACCTCCTGCAATTGCTGTTAATCAGAATCCTACTCTGCAAACTATGTATGATTATGCTAAACCTTTTTTAACAGGAACTGAATCGAGCATAGTTAGACTGACTGTAGCCACAAATACTTTTGAATTAAAACCTAACACAATTCAAATGATACAACAGTTTGTTCAGTTTGATGGTTTGCAGGACGAGGATCCCAACGCTCACTTGGCAAACTTTTTGGAACTATGTGATACATTTAAAATTAATGGCATTTCTGATGACGACGAATCGATTATTCTCTTTTTCATTGAGAAACAAAGCTAAACAGTGGTTGAACTCGTTGCCACGGGGGTCAATCACTACTTTGGAACAAATGACTGAAAATTTTTTATTAAAATATTTTCCGCCAGCTAAAATGGCTAAATTACGTAATGATATTTCTTCCTTTGTGCAGATGGATTTAGAAACACTCTACGATGCATGGGAGAGATACAAGAACCTCTTGAGAAGATGCCCTCACCATGGGTTACCGCTTTGGGTACAGGTTCAAACCTTTCATAATGGCCTAAATCTTTCGACTTGACAAATGGTTGACGCAGCTACTCACGGAACCATCAATAATAAGACACCTGAAGATGCCTATGAATTTATAGAGGAGATGTCACTGAATAACTATCAGTGACAAGTCATGAGGACAAAGCCAACAAAAACAGTCGACATTTATAACGTCGATACGGTCACCATGCTCTCTAATCAGGTAGAACTCTTGAATAAGAAAATTGATGGTTTCCTTAATTCTTCATAGGTTCACCCAGTAATGCAATGTGTAGTAAGTGGAGGCAGATCAAATAGTTCAGAATACCCACCTTATGGCCACAACATGAAGAACGAATAGTTAAAGACCCCAAAATAACCCGTATAGTAACACTTATAATGTAGGTTGGAGGAACCATCCCAATTTCTCGTGGGGCGGTCAAGGAAATCAAAGGCCACAACATCCTCCGGGTTTTCAACAAACTCCTTACCAGTAAGAAAAGAAATCGAACCTTGAGAAGATGTTAACAAAATTCATCTCGGTATCAGAAACTCATTTCCAGAATACCGAGATAGTTCTTAAGAATCAACAAGTGTCGATCCAAGGGCTCTAAAAGACCACTAAGAAGTCTACCTAGTAACATTGAACCCAACCCAAAAGAGCATGTGAAAGCAGTTACACTAAGGAGTGGGAAAGTGTTAGCTGAATCTAAAAAGAAGCCACCACAAGAAGCTAACAGAAAGGAGGTGAAACCCGAAAACAATGACAACCTAATGCCAAAAGAATATAAACCACTAATTCCATACCCGACAAAGTTGAAGAAAGATTGCATGGATGCACAATTCGGTAAATTTCTTGAACTTTTTAAACAACTGCATATTAACTTACCTTTTGTTGAAGCTATATCGCAGATGCCTACACATGCAAATTCTTAAAGGAGCTTCTAACAAACAAAAGGAAGTTTGAAGACTTATCCACAGTGGAACTTAATGAGGAGTGCTCAGCCATACTCCAAAATAAATTGCCAACCAAACTGAAAGATCCAGGAAGTTTTACTATTCCCTACTTAATCGGTAGTTTGAATGTTGATAAAGCACTAGCTGATTTAGGCACCAACATTAGTGTGATGCCATATAAAATGTTTAAATAACTTGGTCTTGGGGAAACTAAACCTACTAGGATGAGTATTCAATTAGCTGATAGATTTGTTAAATATCTTAGGGGAATTATAAAGGACATACTTGTAAAAGTAGATAAATTTATATTCCCTGTTGATTTCGTTGTGCTTGACATGGATAAAGATGTTGGGGTGCCTTTAATTTTAGGTCGACCATTTTTAGCCACTACTAGAGCTGTAATTGATGTAGGTGATGGTAAATTGGTACTTAGAACTTAGAGTAGGTGACGAAGAGGTTATTTTTAAAATTTATGATGTCATGAGATTTTCTAGAGAAAAGGATGACTCATGTTATTTTATCGACTCTATTGATCATGCTACTCAAGATTCTTTTCAGGAAATCGTACACAAGGACACGATGGAACTGTGTCTCGCCCAAGGAGAGGGGATGGATGATGATTCTGAAATAGGAACAGAACTAAACTCCAATGAAACCTCCCTAAAACTAGCAGAATATAAGGGAATTAAAGTAAAAGATGAACTTAAGCAAAAACCCTCTAGTGACGAACCTCCCAAACTGGAACTTAAACAATTGCCGAATCACTTGGAATATACATTCCTTGGAAATAATTCCACATTACCGGTAATTATTGCATCCAACTTGCAACCCAAGGAAAAAGAGGAATTACTCCAAGTATTGAGAGAGCATAAAAGGGCCATAGCTTGGAAAATTTCTGACATTAAAGGGATCAACCCTTCTTTTTACACCCACAAAATTTTAATGGAAGATGAATATAAACCATGCGTGCAAGCCCAAAGACGACTAAACCCCAACATGAAGGAAGTCGTTAAAGCTGAGGTAATTAAACTCTTAGATGCTGGAATTATTTATCCTATTTCTGACAGTTCTTGGGTGAGTCCAATACAGGTTATTCCTAAGAAAGGAGGCATGACTGTTGTAGCCAATGAGAAGAATGAATTAATCCCAACAAGGACAATCACAGGTTGGAGAGTGTGCATTGATTATAGGAAGCTAAATGATGCCACGAGAAAAGACCACTTTCCCCTTCCATTCATTGACCAAATGTTGGAAAGATTGTCAGGACACATGTACTACTGCCTTTTAGATGGACTCTCTGGCTATTTCCAAATCCTAATAGCTCCTAAAGATCAAGAAAAGACGACATTTACATGTCCATACAGTACGTTTTCTTATCGTAGAATGCCTTTTGGATTATGTAATGCTCCTACTACTTTTCAGTGCTGCATGATGGCCATTTTTTACGAACTAGTAGAAGACGTCATGGAGGTATTTATGGATGATTTTTCTATTTTCGGTAACTCATTCCATCTTTTCCTAGAAAATTTAAAACGAGTGTTAATAAGATGTGAGGAAACAAACCTTGTGCTTAACTGGGAAAAATGTCACTTTATGGTTCAAAAAGGTATTGTGTTAGGACATAAAATTTCTAATAGAGGGATTGAGGTTGATAAATCTAAAATTGAAACCATTGAAAAACTACCTCCCCCTAATTCGGTTAAGGCTATTAAAAGTTTCTTAGGACATGTTGGGTTTTATAGAAGATTTATTAAAGACTTTTCTAAAATAGCTAAGCCTTTGACTAAATTATTAGAAAAAGATGTGCCTTTTAATTTCGATCAGTAGTGTTTAGAAGCATTTAATACTTTAAAGGATAAACTGACTAAAGCTCCAATTATAATTGCACCTAATTGGAACTCACCTTTTGAACTAATGTGTGATGCGAGTGATTTTACAGTAGGTGAAGTTTTGGGACAGCGAAGAGATAAACATTTTCAACCTATCTATTATGCTAGTAGGACTTTGACAGCCGCACAAGAAAACTACACCACCACAGAGAAAGAGCTTCTAGCTGTGGTTTTTGCATTCGATAAATTTAGGCTATATTTAATATTGTCTAAAGTGGTCGTTTATACTGACCATTCCGCTCTTCGCCACCTTTTGACTAAAACTGATGGAAAACCTTGACTCATTCGATGGATTTATTATTGCAGGAATTTAACTTGGAGATTAAGGATAAGAAAAGAGCTGAAAATCTTGCGGCTGACCATCTCTCCAGGCTTGGAAACTCAAGTACCAAAGAACCAGATGGCATTGAAATAAATGATTCATTCCCTAAAGAACAATTTTTTGTTATATCTGATTCTGAGGTACCTTGGTTTGCAGATATTGCAAATTTTTTAGCCGCTAACATTATCCCAAAAGGGTTGACACATCAGCAAAAGAAGCGATTCTTCACTGATGTGAAAAACTACTTCTGAGAAGACCCTTTTCTTTTTCGTAAATGTATAGATCAAATCAATAGGAGATGCATTACAAGGACCGAAGCATGAAAAATCTTAGAACATTGCCACTCAAGACCGGCTGGAGTACATTATGGTGGAAATAAGATCGCACATAAAGTCCTCGAATCAAGTTTTTATTGGCCCACTCTATTCAAAGATGCCAACAGGTATGTTACTTCTTGTGACAAATGTCAAAGGACAGGTAATATATCCAAACGTGATGAAATGCCTCAGACATATATGCTCTTATGTGAAATATTTGACATTTGGGGTATCGACTTCATGGGTCCATTCCCTAGTTCAATTAGGAATAAATACATCTTAGTAGCTGTTAATTATATGTCCAAATGGGTTGAAGCCCAAGCTTTACCTACTAATAATGCTAGAGTAGTAGTATAATTCCTTAAGAAACTTTTCTCTCGATTTGGTACACCTAGAGTAATTATCAGTGATAGGGGTACTCATTTTTGTAACGCCTAATTTGAAAAAACCCTCTGGAAATACAGAGTTCATCACAAAACAGCTACCCCTTATCACCCTCAAACTAGTGGCCAAGTCGAAGTAGGGAACCGAGAGCTTAAACGTATCCTAGAAAAGACAGTAGAATTAAATAGGAAGGATTGGGCGATGAAAGTAGATGATGCTTTATGGGCTTATAGAACTGCTTTTAAGACTCTTATAGGAACATTACCTTACAGACGTGTTTATGGGAAAAGTTGTCACCTACCATTTGACTTGGAACACAAAGCATTCTGGGCTATAAAATTTCTAAACCTTGACCCCAAACTTGCAAGTGAAAACAGGTTGATGTAGTTGAACAAATTAGATGAGTGGCGAGCCAATGCATATGAAAGTTCGTGCTTATATAAGGAAGCGACAAAATGCTGCCACGACGCTCGTTTGAAGCAATGAAGGCAATTTGAAGTTGGAGATCTTATCCTGTTATATAACTCGAGCCTCAAATTGTTTCCTGGAAAGCTTAAATCACGATGGTCAGGTCCTTTCATAGTTCAAACTGTGTTTCCGTTTGGTACAATAGAGGTAAGTCATCCATCACAAGGCACTTTTAAGGTAAATGGACATCATCTCAAAATGTATAATGGTGAGAATTTCAAAGACGATAGAGGAGCTACGGCTCCATGAAGTTACCTAAGTACACCCACAACTTAGAGTCGAGCTTAGACTATAAACAAGCGCTTCTCGGGAGGCACCCCGAGCACTAACGGTGCTAACTTCTTTAACTTTTAATCTTTAACATTTAATTAACTAATTGAGTTACTAAAGACAGGATTTTCAGAACCATACGGCCAGGAACACGGGTGTGCCGTAGGCTGTGCACATACCACAAGATGAAACACGACCATGCGATACAGCCGTGTGAAAATAGGGAAAAAATTTCTTCCCCAACACGGGATGCGATAAGTTTCCATGGCCGTGCAACATGGCCATGGGCGAAACTACCAAAATAACACGGGTGTGCGACACGCCCGTGTTTTGAAACCATGGGCAAACCTATCAATTTAACACGGGTGTGTGCCTTCATACAAGGGCATGGGAGAAGTGAACGAAGATTGACACGGTCGTGCAACATGGCCGAGTACATCGATGCACCCAATTTCAAAAACCACAAAACGCACAGGGTGAAACGAAGGCAGACGGGCATGCCCCATGGCCGTGTGCCCCAATTTCTCTATAAACACCTATTATCTATCTTAGCTTTATCTTTATATTTTGAAATTACTTTTTATTTCCTGTTTATACTATTTTATCTTGAGTTTTTACAATTTTCAATTTCAGCTATTTCATTACGAGTAATTATGCTTCCTTATAGTTTCTGATTCTGTCACAGTTATAAAGAGCTCCAAAGCTCATCGTCGCATAGGAACTAAAAACTCCACCGGGAAAGGTTCTCCATGATTTCCATGTCCTGTTCGACCACGACCATAGCTATCACCAGATATAATATTCTTTTGGCACAGGACTTATGGACTAATGAACGTCTACCACCACCGGAGTATCCTCCTCCACTCTCACGCTGATTATTCTCCAAAACTCCAGTTCAAGGAATTCATTCATCATTCAGGAAGTTTCACTTCTCTCCCTATCTTATGATTATCAATCTATCTTTTTCAATATATCTACCTTTGTACATTGAGGGCAATGTACATCTTAAATGGAGGGTCTTTTATATCATCATTAGAAATCTCTGAATTATGTCTTATTCTCATGTAAATCACTCATATCACTATTAGAATGAATTGTAATTAACTTATGATTTTTATTAATATGTCTTGAATTAAAACTTAGGCATTCATGCATTGATTGTTTAAACTTTAAGATATTAAAGAATCAAGCATGATAAGTTGACTTTTGAATTTAAAATTTTATAGGTTGTTTCTCCCAAGTTTAGGTATTATCTTGAGTTGAAATTCACAAAATATAAACATCAAAAAGCCATAATGTTTGTGAGATTTTGAGCCTTTAGAGCATCTACTATTTCTTTCATGCTCACTTTTATTGTTGCTTTGAGTGCGTCAGTATTGAATTGTTATTCTAGAACTTGCTTGACTATGCATGTCAAGACCACACCATTTGATTTGATATGTCAAAATGATAAAGGCACTTAGGTTTAACCCACTCACTCCACAAAAGCCTACCTTCATAATTAACCCTTAGTAAACCCCTTTTGAGCCTAACAAGCCATTAATTAATTTACCCTCAATATTAACCCATAAACCATTATTGTTGAAATCCCCTAATTTGATCCCTATTTTTTGTCGAGATTTGATTTGAACTAATTGCTTAGCTATGTTTTGCTCTTTTATGTATTTGACTTGCTCTAAAAAAAACATTCATACTTACATATTAGTAGTAATTCGGTAGTGTTGAGCCGCAGTATCTAAATTCCATCTTCTGAGAAGAAGCTCACTTGTACTTAATATATGTTTAATTACTTTTTCTAGTTAGGAAATCTTTCAATTCAATCTCGATTCTACTCTTTTCTTTTAGTTTGTGACCACACCCCCTAACCAAAGCCACATTACAACCCTTTAAAGACCTTTTGATTGATGTTCATTTCAATATATGGTGGTGGAGATTTGATTTTCATGCAAGCCTATGGTAATGACTTTTCATTATTGACTATTGAGTGCTTCATGTATTGTCCTTAAACACCTCGAGTGATTTGAGTGAATATTTAGTGAGGATGTGAAACTCTGTGATATTTTGAGTCAAAGGTAATTACTTAGATGAGGGGAGACACCTATGCTTTCATGATAAAATACTCAACTTGGAATGTTTTAGAACTTTGATGTTCTTTCAGTCAAATTCTCAATGTATGATTACTTATGGATTATTTTGAGATATTATTAATAGGAATTATAAGTTAAGAAGAATTTATTTTGATTGTGAGTTGAGGGTTTTGCTTGAGCACAAGCAAATGCTTAAGTGTGGGTGTATTTGATAAATCGTAATTTATACACATTTTTAACCCATGCCTAACGCATTTATGGATGGTTTCTCCTTAGATTTGATGAATTCGATACTCATAATCCTTTAATTTCATATTTTATACTCAGAAGAGCATAGGAGAGTAAAAAGAGTGAGAAATGGGCCGAAAATGTAGAAAATGGACCCACATGGGAAAACAACACGGCCTGGACTTCCTCACACAGGCATGTCACACGGCCGTGTCAATTTGGCAGGATCTCAGCATGACTTACACAGGTGGATCTCACACTCGTGCCCATTTAACAGCCTTAACCACGACCTTTAGTAATCGCACACGGGCGTGTCCTTGCCAAACCCAAGTTTAGTCCAATTTGGAAAAGGCCAATTTTGAGGGCTCTTAGGCATTTCAAAGCCTATTTAAACACTTGATGAGGCACTTAGGAAGGGGGATGCAGAGTAGGAAGCAAGGAATTACTCAAGGAAAGCCGATTGATCCATCTCAAGATTCGGATTTATCATCAAGACTGGAGATCTCCCTTCAAGTTCCTTCAGGATTTTTGGGTTTTCTTATGTTTTCTTATCTTTATGCTTTTAAGATGTTTTCTTTCATAAGTATGAACTAAACCTCTAAATACCTAAAGGGAATGAAACCTAAGACAGATCTTGTTATTATTGTCTGAATTGTATGATAAATATTTGACTTGTTCTTAATTATGTGTTCTTAATTATTGTTTTGATGTTTCAGGATATTGATTCAAGTCAAGCTCTTATTTAGAGGAGGAATAGACCCTGTCTAAGAGTAAATTTGTCATAATTAAGCAGAGTTGATTGAGCGCCTAGAGATAAGGTGAGAAGATTTTGCCGGATTAGGGTGAAACCTAATAAGGGAATCCATAGATCGTGTTAATGCAATTCTAAGATGTTAATTAGAAAGAGGTTTCAATTATTCAACCTAGGGTTAGACGTTATTAGTCTCGAGAGAGATAATAATATAACTTAGGGATTTCTACGGATCAAGTCAAATAAATAAATCATCTGATTTAGAGACAAATAACAAGTGAATTCTAGGTGGATTTGCCCTTAGGTATTGTCTCAATCAATCAAATTTTCCCAAAAGTATTTTCCCAAGTTTTTCTTTCTGTGCATTCTTAGTTAGTAATTAGTTTATGCATTCTTAGTTAGTAATTAGTTTAGACAACCAAACCTCTTAAATTTTAGGCTAGATAATAAAAAGGAAGTAAATACTATTACTCGTAGTTCCTTTGGGTTCGACAATCCGGTCTTGCTGAACTATACTACCTTTCGATAGGTACACTTGCCTTAATCGTGATAATAAGTTAGTCTCAAGAATGTTTCATTTATAAATCTTTAAAACCGTTACGAATATCACGCATCAAAGGGCTAAATCGTGTAATGTACAAAAGTGATGTTCTATTAGCTAAAGGTGTCTAATAGCTGTAGAAATTTAAAATAAAGGTCCTTATGTGAATATTAGCCATTTATAACTTAGTGGGTGGTAGTGGCATGGCATTTGGTGTAATTATTGAATATTTTTAAGGTTAATTATGGTAATTTGTAAATAATGTTAAATTTAATAAAATGAAACCAAATTTTATCCTATTATCATATTCTCCAACCGATTGCTAGGGTAAGAGAATCCATTTTTATCCATTCCATTTGGCCAAGCTTTCTAGCTTAATAGGTGAGTAGTTTTTTAATGATTTCTATGTTTTTGAGATCGTTGCAACTAAGTCTAGCTAGCCGAGGGACTATTTTGCAAAACTGTTAAAGATTTTGAGTGATGCCATTGATGAATAAATGTGTGTTTTGATGTTTTATGGTAGATTATGAATGTTTTTTTGTGAAATATATAAGTTATTCAAAGTGATTTCTAGTGAAAATGCAAATTAGGGATTAAATTGTGAAATGTGAAAATTTAGTTATTAAAATGTAAAATAAATAAAAAATATGGGCTTCTAAGGGTATAATAGTAATTTGTCTAGGCTTGGGTTGTGATGAAATTGAATGAATTTTCTTTTACGAGCCTAGGGACTAAATTGTAAAAGTGATGAAACATTATGGGCAAATGTGTAAAAGAGCTTAAAAGTGTCTTTCGGACTAAATTGAATAGAGCGATAATTAAATATGTTGATTTTGATTACATATAGATCAAGAAAAGAAAATTCCAGACTTAGATCGTGGAAAGAACAAGGTCTCAGATTAGTTGACTCGAATCGACGTTTTTACATCTGAAGTAAGTTCGTATGTTATAAACATTGTTATAATTATACTTTAAATGCTTTGATATTGTATAAATTGTGAAAACAAGACTATGGACATGTTTGACGACGGTTCGATTATATATTGGCACTTAGTGTGCAAGATTGAAATAGCTTCGACTACATAAATATATATTGGCACTTATTGTGCGAGACCAAAATAGCTTCGGCTATATAAATATTAGCACTTAGTGTGAGTAATTGAGATAGCTTCGACTATATATATATTGTAACACCCCTAACCTGTATCCGTTGCCAGAATGGGTTACGAGGTATTACCAGATGAGACACAACTTTCCGGCAATTACAATCATACTCAAGCATACTACTCAATTACCAAGCAATTGTAACATAAATAATCAATTTAACATCTCTATAAATTATATCATAACCATTTAATCAATATATATCTAATATAAAGTTATAAGCAAATAATGTTAAACATATAAATATATATATAATCACAACTTACCCAAAATTTTTCTTAAATAATATAATAGGATATGGTATGCCACTAAAAATTTAAAAGTATATAACACCATAATATTTTAGCATTTATCCACATATAAGCTTGCATTATAAAAAGAAAAAAAAACCATTTTAACTAACACTTTAATTTACCAAACCAATTCAATAACCATATAATCAGCTAAGTGCAAATTTAAGCATAAAACCCAAATTCACTTGCACACCAAATCAAAATTACAAACACAAAAAAAATTTAAAAGTCATATCCAAATGTCCTTAATATTTCATTACCAATCCAAATACACAATGTAACACCCCAAACCCGGCCCAGACGTTATGGCCGGATCCGACATGCCACATCGAAGCGTTCAAAACATTTTATATTGTTGATCCAGAAAAACCTACTTAGTGTTTTAAAAGATAATTTCATTATAGGTTAAAGTGAATGGAAGCTATGCACCAGGTAGGAAACCGAAAAAGAGGAGGTGAGTCTATTGGACTACTTAAGTACCAAGCTCCCTTCGGATCCAATCCTAGACATACACACCGCTATTGCCACACCTTAACGTCGTGTATATTTCTAGGAAACCGATTTGATTAAGTCATTTTTAGGAAAAGTGATTAATTTTGGAAAATACTTTCATTGCGGAAGCTTTGCTTGTTGTCGTGTTATTTTGAAATCAATTGTTGTTTTTTTTTTTAAAAACAGCCTAAAGCTATCCAATTTCAACAGTTAAAATAAGTAATACCTATCTTAGTAATGCATATTAAAACCATAAAAAATAATTAAGCGGCCTTTTTACATTTAAAAACCCAAACCTCAACGTAAATAATAGGATGTCCAGTTCACCAGAAGAAAACCAAACTTTCAGAACTGGTGGCCACTCCGAATTCCCTCACAGCTCCAAGCCCACTATAGTTGGGGATTACCTGCATGGATGAAAATAAAAGGGGTGAGTTTGGGGAAACTCAGTGTGTAAGGAAAACCCATTCAAAGCCCAAGTCACTCAAGCCTATTGGGCCTAAGCCCATTCAGTAACAAGGTCTTGGACGAGCCTTTTTCAGATTACAATAAACCGGGCCTTTGCCCTTATTCAGATAATGATGGGCCCATAGGCCCATTTTAAAATACATGCAACATCAATAACATATGCAAGCCCATTTGGGAGACTACTCAACCCACCAACCACTACACTTCACCCGTACCAGCCCTACACTCCATGTGGGAATAGCTCAACCCACCCACCCAACACTCCACATTCTTGCACCTTGCTGCTGCTCGGTTAACGATAAATTGAGGCAAAGCCTCTTGTGACAACCAAAATTGACCCTAGTCGGAATGTGGTTTCGGGACCATAAAACCGAGGCATAAAAATAATTTAATGCTCATTTTGATGCTTATGATATGTGTTAATTGTGTGTGACATTTTTGATGTTTGATTTAGAGTTATAAATGTGAATTTCACTAGAAAGGACCTAGTAGAAAACTTTGAAAGTATGATGGGAAATGTGTGATGACTAATTAAAGCATGCATGCAAAATAATGGCCTTGCATGTCAAATATCCCTCTTTTATAGGAGGTGGCGGCCATGACAAGGGAGTATGGGCTAAACATGTCATGAAACATGTTTTGTTGGTGCATTAGGGAGAAACAATAAACAAATAAGTATGGGTAATAAAGAAAGAAAAAAAAATGTGTGTGAGTGAACCCCCCCCCATTGCCGTGCATTGAAGAAAAGAAAAGAAAAAAATTTTGCTCATCCATTTCATTCTCTCTTGACCGAAAATACCAAAGAGGAAGGAAGGAATTTTTGCTTCATGTTTGGTTTGGAAGGGGATTAGGAAGAGATTTGGCTATACTTGCATCAAGATTAAGGTATGTTTGAGGTTGTGCCATGAGATTCATGCATGTTTTTAGTTGCTAGCTTGATGTTCTTATTAGCCCATGGTTCAAATCTTTGTTATATCATGGGGATGGTATTTGGCCAAGGTGGATTTTGTGTTAATGCCATTGCATGTTAAATATGAAGCTTGCTAATGGTATATGTGATGGTGGATTGATGGCTCTTGGACTTTCTTTTTAGTATTTTGAGTAAGACATTAAGTTCTTTGCTTAATCATGACCAAAATTATGGTGTTGTGATGTATTCGGTCATGGTATATCCATAAGTATGATTCATGCATGTTGCATGGTAGGTAAGGTTTGAGCTTTGGATATGTGTTTATATTTGGATATAAACAACTTGAGATTCGGCCCTTGCACCTACATGAATATATGTTTGCACATGATGTATTGGTATGACATATATACTATTTTAAGGTGTATATTTGCTTGTGATGTTGTTTCGGTTATGAAGTAAACGAGAGATGTGTATTGAGCTACAATATGTAATGCGTTAGTTAGTAAAATGCATGCTGTTTTTTTTTGTGTAGTATTAAGTGTAAAATTGGCCTCAACATAGACATGCATATTCGGCCAAATGAAGTAGATTGGTGTGCATGTATTCGGTTAGAGGCAACCATATTGAAGCCTTATCTTGGCTTAGATTATTGACTAAATGGGTAATAAGTGAGGATGGTTGCCGAATATACAAACATACATATGCATGTGTAATTGAATTATGAATGTTTAGCAAGATGGTTAAACTAGTTGATTTATTGATTAAGCTCAAGGAGTTAAAGAAGGCGAATCAAGCAAGGGAAAGACGAAGGTCATCGAGTAGCCGGCTTGGACTATTTTACCCAACACAAGGTAAGTCACTAAGCATATATTTTGTATTGATTTGAATAGACATAATGTCTATATAATTATGCCGAAAGGAATGATGAATTTATATACATGTATGTATGTGGTGATGGAAGTATTGAATGAAAGGAAAAGAGGTGAGATGTATTGAGTTGTTGATTTCGGCACTAAGTGTGCGGGTATAAACATTTGTGATCATGAGAATGGCACTAAGTGTGCGGGTTTAAAACTTGTACAGCACTAAGTGTGCGAGTTTGATCATATAGCACTAAGTGTGCGAGTTGATTATATAGCACTAAGTGTGCGGACTCACTATATGCTTTTGAATCACTATTGACACTGAGTGTGCGACACTATTGAGTTGATCACGGACAACGGATCGGGTAAGTACCTTGAGTTCATGGCTAATAGGCGCTATGTTTATATTTGGGGTTGAGCTTGGTAAGTTTGAACCTATGTGACAATGTAAATTGAAGTCACGTACATAAGAATTATCGTGGAATGAGTGAAAGGTCATGTAGATGTATGATTGTGACGAAAACAAAATGGTGTATAGAAATGCTTCAAATATCCTATTGATTAGTATATGGAATGTGAATGTGTAACTTGGTATGTGGTTGAATCGAATGGTCTAAGGAACTATGGTATAGTTCGGTTTGAATGGAGTAATTAGCCTCGTTCCATTTTGTTTCCTTTTGCGATAGTGTTATTAATGGTTGGTAGTGCATTGCTTATGACTTACTGAGTTATATACTCATTCGGTGTTTGCTTGTCACCTATTTTAGGTTTCTTGGACTCGACTTTTTGCGTATTCGGGACCGTCATCGAAGTCATCACACCGACTAGCGACTTTTTGGTATCTTCTTCTTAGATGGTCTAAGAGAACATTTCGGCATGTATAGGCTATTATGTTTTGTTTGAACTTGGTATGTAAAATTTTGAATAGCCATGCGAAAATGGCTTATAAATGTTTTGAGCATAATGTTATAATCACTTGGTATGTATATGCTCATTAAGAGGCACGAAATGTTTGGCAATGACCAGCCATTAGAATGGGTCATCATGATTATATTTTGGACTATATATGAAAAAGGGGTGGTTGAATCATAGAAACTATGTGTTAGAGAAAGTCTACCCTAGAAATAGATGCTGGCAGCAACAGTGATGTGGATGTGAAAAATCACTAAAAATAGTAGGAATGGAATAAATAGTGAATAAATTATGTAAATGAACCTTGATGAATCTATATTCATATGGAAGAAACGAAACGGTCATATGAGTTGTATGTTAAGAGATATGTGGGTTTTCGTGAAACAGGGCCAGAACGGTTTCTGGATTCCCTGTTCCGAATTTTAAAATTCATTATAAATTAACCCGAGACATTTAGAAATCATTCCATATATGTATAGATTCCTTTTTGAGTCTAGTTTCTATAGAAACAAACGGCATCAGTATTGAAGCCCTGCACAGGGAGTTATTCGAGTTGCAACGCACGAAGGTCAGTGTAGTCGACCCTTGTAACATGGGAGACTTTAACTAATAAACTGTACTAATTGGCTCGACCAAAAATTCTAGAAAAAAATCTGTAGATGGAAATATTAATCTAGTTTCAGGGAAAAATTACGAAACTGATTTTCGAGTTGTAGAACTCAAGTTATGATTTTTGAAGCGACTAGTACACAGATTGGCAGCTTGTCTGGGAAATTATCAATAAGTGGTTTGAAGTTTGTTAACACCTCGTGTTCGACTCCGGCGACGGTCTCGGGTTAGGGGTGTTACACCTCTAGTACGTGGACAAGCCACTTTCAGTACTTCCTCCGTCAATATCCCAATCACATGCATCAGATAATAACAACATGGCATGTAGTCAATAACAACAGTCAAACATGCATTTAGGTCAATTTAACCCTAGGGGTATTACGGTAAATTTTCCACTTTTAAAGGTATTTCAGTAATTTATCTATTTTAGGGTTTTTCATGCATATTCCTACTTTTCACGTACTAACAGAATCACGTACCGAGGGTTCTTAACGAATTGGGCCCGTTGGCCCATCATTCCAATTTTGGCCCATTAAGCCCAAAAATATCGAGGGCACAGAAATCATGCACTTTGCGTTCCAAATTTTGCAGCTTACCAAAAACATTAATCAATTTACCTCACGAGCATTCGCACACTCGCAAATCTACAAAATACCGATTTTTGGCATTTCGGCTTTTAAACTTTTGTCGATCCAGACTAAGAAAGAGGGTGTTAGTTACACACCTGTTTGCGACGATATGCTGACGAGATCCACACACGAACCGCCTACAATTGGATTACTAACACGTTAATCTAACTATTCAAATACAAACTACGTATTAACCCCTTACAATATTCGGCCAACCACACCTACAGATCATAGTAAGCTTATAAGCAAACAATAAGCAACTCATTAACAAATTTTTGTCAATGTTTACCACATAATCATAATTTCACTGCAAGCTATCTTCCTGAGCAACAGTCACTAAATTATTTATAACTGGAGCTACGAAACTCCAAATCAAGTGCCGTTAATCTTCCCTGAAAATAGACTCATATATCTTATATCCATAAAATTTTCAAAATTTTTAGTATGGCCAATCAATACCAGATTTTTCTTAAAGTTTCCCATGTTTTACTGTTTGACTAATCTGACCACTCTTCATTACGAATCAAATTTCTCATTGTAAAGAATTCAAAATATGTTTCGTTTATTCCATTTGAAACTAGACTCATTAAGCTTTAATTAAATAATTTATTCAGCTTCTAATTCATCTCCCACAATTTATGGTGATTTTCCAAAATCACGTTCTTCTTCTTGTCCCAAGCAGTTTATTACCAAATTCACTCTTTCACACATAACTTGCATGCATGTTATTTAAACATGTATATCACCAATCAATCATCACATATCTATGATTTTACTTAAGTATAATCTCCATTTCATCATTTTAAAGCACAACATGTTAGCCGATTTTTCCCTTTAGCATCTAAGGCACTTGCATGTTCATTTGTTTGGCTCAACTTCACCTATCTTCCATTTTTCATCAAAAAAACATGAAGCAACAACCATTTCCTTCATTTTAATTCATGACTAAATGCTCACAACACAACTAAAAACCAAAATATGCTTCAAGAGTTAAGGTAGAATCAAGAAGAACTCATGAACATCAAGATAGAAGCAAACTACCATGAACTTACCTTCAATTTTCTTCCCCAAGTGACCGAACATTCAAGAGCTTTCTCCTCTCCTTTCTCTTCTCTAACTTTCAGCTATGATGAACAAAGATGGACAAAACTTTGTTCTTTTCACCCCTTTTTCTTTTAATAAAATTTCATATTTCGTCCATTTAATTCTTTAATACAAAAGACATGAAATGCCCATCATGGAACATTTACCTAAACCATTATCATGGAACATTTACCTAACCCGTTATCATGGAATATTTACCTAATCCATTATCATGGAACATTTACCTAGCTCATTATCAATTTGTACCATGAATTATGGATATCAAGGGCTCATATTGTCTACAACAACATGATGGCTGGCCACTTCATGTAAAATGGGAGGTTTGTCATGCAAATCCTCCTATTTTGCACTACTATTTATTTGGCCACTACAAATTAGCCTATAGCATTTTCAAACATTTTCACATAGGTCCTATTTCATAATTTCACTCACAAATGACAAAATCAAAGCATGAAATTTTGCCAACATTCACAGAATTCCTGAAAATTGGGGCGTTACAACTCTACCCCCTTAAAAAAATTTCGGCCTCGAAATTTACCTGATTCAAATAGTTGAGGGTATTGTTGACGCATAGTCTCTTTTGATTCCCAAGTAGCTTCTTCCCTTTCATGATTACGCCAAAGCATTTTCACTAACGGGATAGATTTCCTTCTGAGAACCTTAACATCTCGAGCCAATATTTGCACAGGCTCCTCCTCAAAGGTCAAATTAGTCTGAACTTCAATTTTTACAACTAGCAGGACATGAGCAAGGTTAGAACGATAACGCCTTAACATGGAGACGTGAAAAACATCGTGAATCCTGTCTAACTCTGGAGGCAATTCCAAGTGATAAGCCACTGGGACTACTCGCTTCAAAACCCGATAAGGCCCAATGAACCGCGGACTCAACTTGCCCTTCTTACCGAACCTTAATATCTTCTTCCAAGGAGAAACCTTTAAGAAGACCATATCACCTACTAAGTACTCAATCTCCTTACGCTTCAAATCTACATACGAATTTTGTATATTAGATGCCTCCTTTAATCGATCCCTAATTATTCTGACCTTATCCTCAGTATTAGCTACCAACTCTGGTCCAAGAACTTGTCGCTCTCCTAGTTCGGTCCAACAACTAGGTGTACGACACCTTCGTCCATACAGTGCTTCATACGGTGACATTCGAATACTCGCCTGGTAACTATTATTGTACGCAAATTCTGCCAACGACAAGTAATCCTCCCAACTACCTCGAAAGTCAATCACGCATCTCCTCAACATGTCCTCCAGAATCTGAATAACCCTTTCCGATTGACTATCAGTCTGGGGATGGAAAGTTGTACTAAAATTCAATCGCGTCCCCAACGCCTCATGCAACTTTTGCCAAAACCGAGATGTAAATCTGGGATCCCGATCAGAAATAATTGAAACTGGGACTCCATGAAGCCGTAAAATCTCCGCCACAAACAGCTTGGCTAACTTTTGAAGCGAAAAGTCAGTACGTACAGGTATGAAATGGGCTAATTTGGTCAACCTATCCACAATCACCCACACCGAGTCTTTCTTTGATGGTGTCAAAGGCAACCCACTCACAAAGTCCATGGTTACCCTTTCCCACTTCCAAAGTGGTATCTTCACCGGCTGTAATAGTCCAGAAGGTAATTGATGCTCAGCTTTCACTTGCTGGTATGCCAGACATTTCCCTACAAACTCCGTTACTTCTCGTTTAAGTCCAGGCCACCAGTACAATTCTCATAAGTTGTGATACAACTTGTTCCTTCCAAGATGCATGGCACAAAGTCCTCCATGAGCTTCCTTCAATATTGTCTGCCTCAAATCAGAGTCCTTCGGAACACAAATTCTTCCTCGAAAACACAGAACTCCTTCGCCATTTAACCCAAACTCAGAAGTTTCCCCTTCCTTAACTTGTTTGAAACGAGCGACCAAAGACTCATCGTTCAACTACTTTTCCTTAATCTGATCCACCCAGGTTGGCCTCACTTGCAACTCAGCCAACAGACCTCCATCATCATACAGACTCAAACGCGCAAACATTACTCTCAGATTAGATACAGTTCTACGACTTAGAGCATCGGCTACCACATTAGCCTTTCCTGGGTGATACTCAATCGAACATTCATAATCCATAAGCAACTCAATCCATCTCCTTTGCCTAAGGTTCAGCTCCTTCTGAGCCAACAAATACTTAAGACTCTTATGGTCAGTGTATATAATACACCTTTCTCCGTACAAGTAATGTCTCCAAATCTTAAGTGCGAATATCACTGCTGCCAACTCCAAATCATGAGTCAGATAGTTCCCCTCATGAGGCTTAAGCTATCGTGATGCATATGCAACCACCTTACCCTCTTGCATTAACACGCAGCCCAAACCCACATGTGATGCGTCACTGTACACAATAAAATCCTTCCCAGACTCCGGCTGAATTAACACAGGTGCTTCAGTCAGAACTTTCTTCAACTTCTCAAAAGCTTCCTGCTGCTTCTTAGTCCATACAAACGATACTCCTTTCCTTATGAGTTTTGTCAAAGGTGCTTCCATCACAGAAAAACCTTCCACAAACCTTCTGTAGTATCCTGCCAGTCCTAGGAAACTCCGTATTTCTGACACTGACCTAGGCGGCTTCCACTCCAAAATCGCTTCAAATTTCTGAGAGTCCACCTTAATCCCCTCAGCAGAGACCGCATGTCCTAAGAAGGTTACCTCCCTCAACCAAAGTTCAGACTTGCTGAACTTCACAAAGAGTTCCTTCTCCCTTAACACTCGCAGCACTATACGGAAATGCTCATCATGTTTCGCTTCAGTTTCAGAATATATCAGGATATCGTCAATAAAGACGACTACGAACTGATCTAAAAATGGCTGGAACACACGATTCATCAGATCCATAAATGCTGCAGGAGCGTTCGTCAATCCAAATGGCATAACCAAAAACTCGTAATGACTATACCGAGTCCTGAATGCCGTCTTATGGATATCTGCCTCCTTGACCCTTAACTGATGATATCCAGATCGGAGGTCGATCTTAGAAAATACAAAAGCTCCTCTAAGCTGGTCGAACAGATCGTCAATCCTTGGCAGTGGATACTTATTCTTAATTATCAGTTTGTTCAACTGGCGATAATCAATGCACATCCGCATTGTACCATCCTTCTTCTTCACGAATAGCACCGGTGCTCTCCATGGAGACACTCTTGGCCTAATGAAGCCCCTATCCAACAACTCTTGAATTTGTGCCTTTAGCTCCACCAACTCCTTCGGTGCCATTCTATACGGTGCGATAGACACTGCTGTCGTTCCAGGCAATAAATCGATTCCAAACTCCACTTCTCGGTTCGGAGGCAATCCTGGAAGCTCCTCTGGAAAAACATCTTGGAACTCCTTTACAGTGCTACCCTTATCCACTGACAATCTCTCCTCTTCTGACTGACTTACAAATGCCAAATAGACCTCACAACCTTTCCAAATCCACTTTTCAGCTCTTAATGCCGACACCGCATTGGACAAATAATCCCTTCGCTCACCTATCACCATAACCTCCTCATCCTTTGTGGTCCTTAACACCATTCGTTTAGCAGCACAATCCAGAGTCGCTTTATGCTTAACAAGCCAGTCCATTCCCAAAATGAGATCAAACTCTCCGAACGGTAACTCCATCAGATCTCCAGGGAAAATCTTACCTTGAGTTTCTAAGGGTACATCCCTATACAGTTTGTTTACCCTAACCGAGTGACCCAAAGGACTTAGTACAGATACCCCATTCACAATCTCTTCAGAGTAGTCCAAGTTGTCCATAATCCGTTCTGTGGCCTCCAACCAATATTCTGCCACATTCGGGCTATACCGAACACGCCCTAAAGATCTCCACTCAGTTAGCAAGTCATTCGAAATAGATCCCGAACTCCATTGCCGTACTTGCCCGGCAACCCTTTCCGAACACGAAGCATTGCACGTGACAGGGCATCATCCTCGGCACCATGTCATGAGACTCTACCTCATTGCCGGTGGTACGGTGCATCCACCGCCAGTATATGTCTCGAAGATGAAGATCTCGCCGAGCACTTCCTCGGCTCCGTCCACGACCTCTTGTACTCATATCGTATTATCTTGATTACAAATTTTATGCATCAATTAATATTCCGATGGTTATTACGGATGTTTTATGAATCGACGAGAGTTCGAGTTTGTTTTCGCAGAATCAAGTCTAGCTATAGTTTCATCTCTTATCGATTTTCCTATGGTTTCAGTATCATCCTATCTAGAGTATCCTAATAGGGTTTCAGTATAGACAGATAATTCAGGAAAATATTCAGAAAAGTTCAGAGTAATACTTACAGGCTTGGGCCGGAGATTCGAAATGCCACATTCTAAAGATCTAAAATTTGAAAATTGCGTTTTTTGCAAAAAAAAATTATTTTTGAAAATCTTTGTTTTTTTGTAAACCCATTCCACAGCCGAGTTGTTGCAACCTAGGCTCTGATACCACTAAATGTAACACCCTAAACCCGGCCCAGACGTAATGGCCAGATCCGACATGCCACATCGAAGCGTTCAAAACATTTTATATTGTTGATCCAGAAAAACCTACTTAGTGTTTTAAAAGATAATTTCATTATAGGTTAAAGTGAATGGAAGTCATGCACCGGTAAGAACCGGAAAAGAGGAGGTGAGTCTATCGGACTACTTAAGTACCAAGCTCCCTTCGGATCCAATCCTGGACATGCACACCGCCATTGCCACACCTTAACGTCATGTATATTTTTAGGAAATCGATTTGATTAAGTCATTTTTAGGAAAAGTGATTAATTTTGGAAAATACTTTCATTGCGGAAGCTTTGCTTGTTGTCGTGTTATTTTGAAATCAATTGTTTTTTTTTTTTTGAAAACGCGCCCTAAAGCTATCCAATTTCAACAGTTAAAATAAGTAATACCTATCTTAGTAATGTACAAGCCCAAATTGCCCGGGCCTGATTATATCAAAACCCAACCAAACCTCTAAACCCACTAAAACCCTTAACCCATGACCCATTTACATCTACCCAAACCCATTACAAAACCCAAATATTAAACCTAATTCAAAAGCCCATTAAGCCCCCCCCCCAAAAAAAACCTAACCCCCAAAAAAAACCAAGAAACCCTAGCCACCTAGCCACTTTCCCACTTGCCCCATTTTTCCTCCCATTTTGATATCCATTGTCTACCACCACCACCTACAAAATAGAAAAAGAAATAATAGAAAATCATGTAAAAATGGCTATAAAAAGCCATTCAAAATCATGTAAAGGGGATTTTACAAAGATTGAAAAAAAACACAAAATCCTTCAAATTTTGAACACAAAAGAAACATCAATAAAAGGTTGCATCTTTTCTTTTTCCTCTTCTTTCAATTTTTTTTCTTTTTTGTGTTGTTTTTTCTTTCTTTATATATACATATATTGTTAAAAAATTTTACCTTTTCCGCCACCGTAGGCGTTAATGAATGACGGACA
Source organism: Gossypium arboreum (assembly GCF_025698485.1). Taxonomy (NCBI): domain Eukaryota; kingdom Viridiplantae; phylum Streptophyta; class Magnoliopsida; order Malvales; family Malvaceae; genus Gossypium; species Gossypium arboreum. Next base: position 106,850,931 of record NC_069070.1, on the reverse strand, counting down.
AACGATCGACCAATGGACCCCCCTTGGCCGGATTTCCTTTCCCCTCCCTTCTCTCTTCCTTCCCCTTCTTTTTTTAGGTATTTTATATATATTATGTATATATTTTTAATGCCATTAGTTATATATTTCTTATGTATATATTCTTAAATACTATTATATACATATATATATATATTTTAAATACCATATTGTGTATATATTATTATTATAAATTATTACTATTGCTAGTATTATTATAACTATTATTATATTAGTGTATATTTTATGTACATATGTATATATATATATATTTTTGCACATATCATTATTTTATATTATTGTTGTAAATTTTTATGTATATATTTTTTATGTACGTTTCCTAATATTTTCTTTTATTGTAGATATTATTATTATTATTATTATTACATACTTTTATTATATGCATATATATATATATGTATTTTTATGTACATATTATTATTTTATATTATTATTACCAAATATATCATTTTTCTTATTTTATTATTAGTACATGATTTGTTTTTATTTTGTAAATATCATTATTATTGTTATTCTAATATTCTAGTATTCCATGTTAATATTTTTCATTAATGATATCATTTTTTTGCGTCCTTTATCTATTTTAATTTCTCACTTTAGGAATATTTTTCTCATGTATTAATTAATTTCAAAAATAAGACAATGTACCGATTTAATATTAAGCCATCGATTTCATCGCTATGTTGGGTGAAATTAAATGGCTTGTGTTAAAAACGGACACCCTTTCAAAAAAATCGAAAACTAAAATTCTCATTTTCAATCGGATCACGATTAAATATTATATTGAACTCGTATTTTTGAAAATCAAGTCAACACATGTTTATGAGATACCAATTTTGGGCGTCGCGAGGGTGCTAATACCTTCCTCACGCGTAACTCACTCCTGAACCCCAATTTTTCTCTGGACTTTCATGTAGACCTAAATTTGGCCTTCTTTTTGTTTTAAAATAATTTTATTAGGTGTCCGATCACACCTATAAAAAAGGATCGGTGGCGACTCCCTTTGTAAATAAAATCGAAAGTTGGTTTTCAAATGTTTAATAAATCGCCACAATTAGCGACCAAGCGAAACTAAATTTTTTTTACGTCGCTACAAGTAATACATATTAAAACCATAAAAAAATAATTAAGCGGCCTTATTACATTTAAAAACCCAAACCTCAACGTAAATAATAGGATGTCCAGTTCACCAAAAGAAAACCACACTTTCAGAACGGGTGGCCACTCCGAATTCCCTCACAGCTCCAAGCCCACTATGGTTGGGGATTACCTGCGTGGATGAAAATAAAAGGGGTGAGTTTGGGGAAACTCAGTGTGTAAGGAAAACCCATTCAAAGCCCAAGTCAGCTCAAGCCTATTGGGCCTAAGCCCATTAGGTAACAGTGGTACTGGACGAGCCCTTTTGATTACAATAAAGCGGGCCTTTACCCTTATTCAGATAACAGTATGGCCCATAGGCCCATTTCAAAATACATGCAACATCAATAACATATGCAAGCCCATTTGGGGAGACTAATCAACCCACCAACCACTACACTCCACCCGTACCAGCCCTACACTCCATGTGGGGAATAGCTCAACCCACCCAGCCCAACACTCCACAGTTGCAGCCTTGCAGCTCAGTTAACAGTAAATTGAGGCAAAGCCTCTAGTACATGGACAAGCCACTTTCAGTACTTCCTCCGTCAATATCCCAATCACATGCTTCAGATAATAACAACATGGCATATAGTAAATAACAACAGTCAAACACGCATTTAGATCAATTTAACCCTAGGGGTATTACGGTAAATTTTTCACTTTTAAAGGTATTTCAGTAATTTATCTATTTTAGGGTTTTTCATGCATATTCCTACTTTTCACGTACTAACAGAATCACGTACCGAGGGTTCTTATCGAATTGGGCCCGTTGGCCCATCATTCCAATTTTGGCCCATTAAGCCCAAAAATATCGAGGGCACAGAAATCATGCACTTTGCGGTCCAAATTTTGCAGCTTACCAAAAACATTAATCGATTTACCTCACGAGCATTCGCACATTCACAAATCTACAAAATATCGGTTTTCGGCATTTCGGCTTTTAAACTTTTGTCGATCCAGACTAAGAAAGAGGGTGTTAGTTACACACCTGTTTGCGACGATATGCTGACGAGATCCACACACGAACCGCCTACAATTGGATTACTAACACGTTAATCTAACTATTCAAATACAAACTACGTATTAACCCCTTACAATATTCGGCCAACCACACCTACAGATTATAGTAAGCTTATAAGAAAACAATAAGCAACTCATTAACAAATTTTTGTCAATGTTTACCACATAATCATAATTTCACTGCAAGCTGTCTTCCTGAGCAACAGTCACTAAATTATTTATAACAGGAGCTACGAAACTCCAAATCAAGTGGCGTTAATTTTCCATGAAAATAGACTCATATATCTTCTATCCATAAAATTTTCAGAATTTTTGGTATGGCCAATCAATACCAGATTTTTCTTAAAGTTTCCCATGTTTCACTGTTTGACTAATCTGACCGCTCTTCATTACGAATAAAATTTCTCATTGTAAAGAATTCAAAATATGTTCTCGTTTATTCCATTTGAAACTAGACTCATTAATATTTAATTACATATTTTATTCAGTTTCTAATTCATCTCCCACAATTTATGGTGATTTTCCAAAGTCACGTTACTGCTGCTGTCCCAAGCAGATTTATTACCAAATTCACTCTTTCACACATAACTTGCATGCATGTTATTTAAACATGTATATCACCAATCAATCATCACATATCTATGATTTTACTTAAGTATAATCTCCATTTCATCATTTTAAAGCACAACATGTTAGCCGATTTTTCCCTTTAGCATCTAAGGCACATGCATGTTCATTTGTTTGGCTCAACTTCACCTATCTTCCATTTTTCATCAAAAGAACATGAAACAACAACCATTTCCTTCATTTTAATTCATGACTAAATGCTCACAACATAAATAAAAACCAAAATATGCTTCAAGAGTTAAGGTAGAATCAAGAAGAACTCATGAACATCAAGATAGAAGCAAACTACCATGAACTTACCTTCAATTTTCTTCCCCAAGTGACCGAACATTCAAGAGCTTTCTCCTCTCCTTTCTCTTCTCTAACTTTCGGCTATGATGAACAAAGATGGACAAAACTTTGTTCTTTTCACCCCTTTTTCTTTTAATAAAATTTCATATTTCATCAATTTAATTCTTTAATACAAAAGACATGAAATGCCCATCATGGAACATTTACCTAAACCATTATCATGGAACATTTACCTAACCCATTATCATGGAATATTTACCTAATCCATTATCATGGAACATTTACCTAACCCATTATCAATTTGTACCATGAATTATGGATATCAAGTGCTCATATTGTCTATAACAACATGATGGCTGGCCACTTCATGTAAAATGGGAGGTTTGTCAGACAAATCCTCCTATTTTGCACTACTATTTATTTGGCCACTACAAATTAGCCTATAGCATTTTCAAACATTTTAACATAGGTCCTATTTTATAATTTCACTCATAAATGACAAAATCAAAGCATGAAATTTTGCCAACATTCACAGAATTCCCGAAAATTGGGGCATTACACACAAACCTCATATACCAAATATACAACTCCATTTTATCACAAAACTTTTACATGGATGCATTAACCAAAAATAAATAACTAGTATAACAAATTTTCATGTGCCGACTTAACACAACTCATCAAATGATATACAACTATTTTAACCTTTAAGAGATTGTACCATAACCATCCTGAATCATACAAATATTCCTCTCATTCAAATGTATAAAATGTGCACACTTAACCAATACAATTCGAAATAAATAATCACTATACAATTGACTATAAATTCACCATTTAAAACCTTTACAAGCCGAATCATACAACTCATCACACTTGCAAATCAATATATATATTAAGCTTACTAAATAAGCTATTTATAAATCATTCACTTTGTAATCAACCACTTCAAACCATATTCACCTACAAATATTTCTCCTATTCGAATATGTCAACCACAACCAATATATATCAGCCACATAATTTACTCAACCATATAAACATGCTTGACAAGATAAACAAGCCATTTTTGCATGGCTTTTTAAAATATATACATATCAAAAATCAAATATGTCCAAAGGATAATATAGCCTATTCATGCCATAAGTTTGAATTTAAAACTTTCAAAAGTACCGAGAATAAATGATAGTGCGATCGACTTTACTGACGATCCCCAAGCATATAACGATCTCCAAAATCTATAAAACAAAGACAAATATATACACACAAAGTAAGCTAACTTAGCTTAGTAAGTTATAAGCAATTTAAACAAATTAATGATCTTAATAGATCAATAAAATAAAACCGAATCAAACTATCCATTTCATATATATATATAGACATTTCCATTCTAAAAAAACCATATCAAACATATATTTATACTCAAAATATACCATGGCGAATATAAACATATATCAATTATCAATATATTCTCCAATTTCAAAGTCATAATTTCATATATAATTGATTATACATATGCATTCATATATACATACTTATAAATCAAGCTTTTAAATTACATATTTATACCTATCATAAGACCGAATACACTACCCATAATCATATACATTTTCAATAGCATCACATAACATGTTTTTCACAATTCTTTCAGTCAATTTATCTTCATTTCAAATAAGTAAACCACATTCACATACCTGATCACTTTAGCTCATTTAACACATTTGATTACTTTTACCGTTGCTCACATAAAATTTTCTATGCCTAGTACAATACACCGGCACGGAGCCTGCTAGGCAATAGGCCTAATATAATATACCGGCATAAAGCCTGCTAGGCAATAAGCCTGATATAATACACCGGCATAAAGCCTGCTAGGCAATAAGCCTGATATAATACACTGGCATAAAGCCTGCTAGGCAATAAAACCTGAATATCACTGATACAAAGTCAATCTTACACATAATTCATATTTCAGAAATCCTAATTATTCCTTAAGGTTCATACGAAGTTTTTCAAACATCATATCTGAAATGAATCGAGCTTGTTCCCAAATCTCATAAACATTTATACATTCGGTTATAACTAATAGAAGTTCATACAATTAAATTTAGCATATAAAGATCATATACATTCAAATTTAACGACGTTTATTACTTATAGACTTACATCGGATATCGACGAACAATGTAAATTGGCTATTCGACTATTTTTGCTTTTCCCTGATCCAAGTACGATTTCTTTTGTTCTTGATCTAAAAAATTTCAAATTAATCTCATTTAAACACAATTTCATTCAATTTAATCCAACAACATATAAATGGGTAAATTACCATTTTACCCCTAATATTTCATACTTTTACAAATTAGTCCTACTTGCATAAAACACAAAATACAAAAATGCTCCATGCAAAATGCTTAGGCCAAATGTTCCTCTAGTACATTCAATTACACACATTTCATTTATTTTTCATTTTAGTCCTTCAATTTATTATTTTTGCAATTTAGCCCTAATTACTCAAATTCATCAAAAATTCCAATACAAATCATATTAATCCAAAACCTATATTTCATAATTCATCATCAAACATCATAAAACACAAATATTCATCAATGGCATAATTCAAAATATTTATCAAAATAAAAAATTCTAGCATGGGTCGGATAGTATTCGAAGCAACGATCTCAAAAACATAAAAATCATCAAAAACCAAAACCAAACTAACCTTGAATTTGAATCAACAATGGCTGAATGTCATTTGCTTTCTCTTTTTCTTTTCTTTACTAGTTTCGATCAAATAAAGATGAACACATGCATGATTTCTTTAATGTTTTATTATATTATAATTTGTATTATTTTATTAAATTACCTAAATAGCCTTTATATAATAATTTGGATTCATTATAAAACAAGGTTAATGCCGTCCATTATTAATAGCCATGGTATATTTTCCACATAAATACTCCATATTAAAAAGACATATTCAATTCGGTCATTTTCTATTCAACCATTAAATTTTCATTTCACGCGATTAAACCCTTTTTTAAAAAAATTGGCATCCAAACGATAAAATTTTAAAACATAAATTTAGCACACACAAATACACACATTATAAACACCAAAAATAATTTTAAAAAATATTTTTCTAACTCGGATTTGTGGTCCCGAAACCACCATTCCAAATAGAGTCAAAATCAGGCTATTACAACTCTCTCCCTTAGGGATTTTCATCCTCGAAAATCTTACCGGTGAATAAGTTTGGATAACATTCTTTCATTGCATCTTCTGGTTCCCAAGTTGCTTCTTCAACACTGTGTTTATGCCACAGTACTTTCACTAACAGAATTTTCTTATTTCGTAATTCTTTTATTTTACGAGCCAGAATACGAATTGGTTCTTCTTCATAAGTCATATCGGGCTTAATCTTAATCTCTGACTGATTTAACACATGTGTAGGATCAGATCTTTATCGATGTAGCATTGAAACATGAAATACATTATGGATCTTTTCTAACTCAGGTGGCAACAACAGTCTATACGCAACTAGCCCAATCCGCTCTATAACCTCATACGGCCCAATAAATCTCAGACTCAATTTACCTTTACGATCGAATCTGAGTATTTTCTTCCACGGTGAGACTTTCAAAAACACTCTATCCTCGATCTGAAACTCTGTGTTTTTACGTTTCAAATCCGCATATGATTTCTGACGATCTGATGTTGCTTTTAGACTTTCACAGATCACTTTCACTTTCTGTTCAGTTTCTCTGATCAAATCAACCTCGTGTATCTTGTTTTCACTGAGTTCAGTCCAATACAATGATGTACGACATTTACGACCGTTTAAAGCCTCGTAAGGTGCCATTTTGATACTCGATTGAAAGCTATTATTGTACACAAATTCAATCTAAGGTAGGTATCGATCCCACGTACCTTCAAACTCGAGAATGCAACATCTCAACATATCCTCAAGTATTTGAATAATTCGTTTGGATTGACCATCTATTTGGGGGTGGAAAGTAGTGCTAAAATGCAGTCCAGTACCTAGTGCATCTTGTAGTTTCTTCCAAAACCGCAATGTAAACCTCGGATCTCTATCTGAAACGATAGAAATGGATACCCCGTGCAATCTCACAACCAGAGAAACATATAACTCAGCAAGTTTATCAAGCGAATAATCTGTACGAATCGGAACAAAGTGAACCGATTTAGTCAATCTATCCACAACAACCCAGATTGCATATTTCTTGCTTGGTGTCATCGGTAAACCGGATACAAAATCTATCGTGACTCTATTCCATTTCCATTCAGGTATCTTGATCAGCTGAAGCGATCCAGAAGGTACCTGATGCTCGGCTTTTATTTACTGATATACTAAAAATTTTGGTACAAAGTCAAAAATGTGTCGTTTCATACCTTACCACCTATAACGCTGTTACAGATCATTATACATCTTCGTACTACCCAAGTGAACAGATAGTCGACTGTTATGAGCTTTGTTGAAAATCATCTGAATCAACTCTGTATTTCTTGGAACACATATTCAGTTTCTGAACCACAACCATCCCTCAGCATCCACTTGAAATTTTGAATCAATGTTTGAATCATATTTAGCTCGCTTTACTATCAAATTATTATCGACCTTTTGAGCTTCACAAATCTACTGAAGAAATAATGGTTTTTCTTTTAACTCGGCTATTATCGTACCATCATCTGACATAACCATATGTGCATTTATTGCACGTAAAGCAAACAGGGATTTTCGACTTAGAGCATCAACAACAACATTAGCCTTTCCTAGATGATAGTCAATCACAAGCTCATAATCTTTTAGCAACTCTAACCATCGACACTGTCTCAAATTCAGATCTTTCTAAGTCATCAAATACTTCAAACTTTTGTGATCGGAATAAACATGAATTTTTCACCGAACAGATAGTGGCGCCAAATTTTCAATGCAAACACAATAGCTGCCAATTCTAGATCGTGCGTCAGATAGTTCTTTTCATGTGGCTTTAGCTATCTCGAGGCATAAGCTATAACTTTTCCTTCTTGCATCAAAATATAACCCAAACCATTTAAAGATGCATCACCATAAATAACAAATTCTTTACCCGATTCTGGCTGAACTAGCACTGGAGCTTCTGTCAAAAGGGCTTTCAACTGATCAAAACTTTTCTGGCACTTTTCTGACCATTCAAACTTAACATCTTTCTCTAAGAGCTTCGTCTTCGGGGTTGCAATCATAGAGAAACCTTTCACGAACCGTCTATAGTAACCAGTAAGTCCTAGAAAACTGTGAACTTCAGAAACGTTTCTTGGAGGTTCCCAATCAAGTATAGCTAAAATTTTGCTCAGATCCACCTGAATACCCAATGCTGATACAACATGGCCCAAAAAACTGACTTTGCTTAACCAAAACTCACATTTACTGAACTTCGCATACAACTACTTATCTCTCAAAGTCTGTAACACAAGTCTCAAATGCTTGTCATGTTCAGTTTTGTCACGGGAGTAAATTAAAATGTCATCTATGAACACAACTACAAACCAATCCAGATACTATATGAAGATCCAATTCATCAAATCCATAAAAACAGCCGGTGCATTAGTAAGTCCAAAAGGCATAACTAGAAACTCATAATGTTCGTACCTCGTTCAAAAGGCAGTCTTTGGCATGTCAGAGTCTTTAACTCGCAACTGATAGTAGCCGGATCTCAAATATATTTTTGAAAACACTTTGGCTCCTTTCAGTTGATCAAAAAAATCATCAATCCACGGCAACAGATACTTATTCTTTATAGTCACCTTATTGAGTTGTCTATAATCAATGCACATTCTCATAGTTCTATCTTTCTTTTTCACAAATAAAACTTATGCACCCCAAAGAGAGAAGCTCGATCTTGCGAAACCTCTATCTATCAATTCTTGCAACTGAGCTTTCAATTCTTTTAATACAGTAGGTTCCATTCTGTACAGAGCTATCGATATTGGAGTAGTCCCCGGTACTAATTCAATACCTAACTCAACCTCTCGAATAGGTGGCAAACCCAATAATTCCTCAAGAAACACATCCGAATACTCACACACAATAGGTACTGATTCAATCTTTCTTTCAGATACTTTACTGTCAAGCACATATGAAAAGTAAGCTTCACAACCTTTTCTTACATATTTCTGAGCTATCATCAATGAAATCACTATCAGTTAACCATTCAGATCATTAGATTCAATCCGAATAATCTCGTCATTCTGGCACCGTAAATCAATAGTCTTTATCTTACAATTTATAACAGCATCATGCAAAGTCAACCACTCCATACCCAAAATTATGTCAAACTCATCAAATGGCAACAACATCAGATCAGCCAGAAAGCACGAATCTCGAATCATCAGGGGGCAATTCTTACATACTTTATCAACCATAACACACCGGCCTAAGGGGTTCGATACTCTAATCATAAACTCAGTAGACTCAACAGGCAAAGTTACTAAATACTAAAGTCTCACACGTAAGAATGAGTCGAACCAAGATCAATCAATGCAATTACACTAGTATCATAGACAGTGAATGTACCAGTAATAACATCTGGGGATGAAGCCTCATTGCGTGCGCGAATAACATAGGCTCTGGCAGGTGCACATGCCTTAGATCGAACTGCTGTATCTTTCGTCCCACTCTGACTACCACTCACATTACCCGAATGCCTCGGTGGTCTGCCTCGTACTGACATATTACTCAATCTCACATTTTGAAAAATGTTTTGCTCGGCTCACAACGGGCAATCTCAGATAAAATGATCCATCAATCCACATTTAAAACAAGACCGATCATACAATCTGCAATTTTTGGAATGCCATTTACCACAATGCTTACACTCAAATTCTATTCTGTCGAACATTGCCAACACTAGCAATCGACATGGCTCGTGAACTCACAAGAGTCGGTCTCAATCTCGTCTAGAAAAGTTTGAAGTATCCTTAGATCGACTAGAATCATCTCTGAACTTCTTCGATGCCGAGTTAAAAGTCTTACCCGATGATCTTTTACGGGAATATCTGGCTTCAAAATCATCTTTTTTTTTCTCTTTCTCGAGCTTTTCGACTTTGCAAGCTTGCTCAACAAACACCACGAACTCTTTGATTTCAAGTATGCCAACTAGCAATTTAATGTCTTCGTTCAAACCGTCTTCGAATCTTTTACACATCATAGTTTTGGTTGAAACATAGTCACGGGCATATAGATTGAGTCTCACAAATTTTTGCTCATATTCTGTCACAGTCATACGACACTGTTTTAATTCGAGAAATTCCTTGTGCTTCTGATCAATGAATCTCTGGCTGATATATTTCTTACAGAACTCAGTCTGAAAGAATTCCCAGGTCACTCACTATTTTGGAACCACTGATACTAGTGTATTCCACCAGTAATATGCGGTGTCTCGTAACAAGGATATGACATATTTTAAGCACTCATTCAGGGTACAAGATAACTCATCAAACAAATGGATAGTATTATCTAGCTAGAATTCAGCTTGATCAACATCATCATCATTAGTAGCTCTGAATTCTTCAGCCCCGTGTTTTCTAATTTTATCAACAGGTGGCTTAGGCAATCTCAACGGATCACTCACTTAAGTTATAGCAGGTATCAAAGATGGATTAGTCGGGGATGGAGGTTGTTGTGCAGTCGAATTAGTCCGGATATATTGAGTAAACCAGTCATTCATCATTTGGTAAAAGGCTTGCTTAGCCTCTCCCTCTTGGTTACTCGAGGTCGGTCGAAAATCACTTGGCGCGGTCCCTGATCGTGCTTAAGCGTGATAGGTTTTAAAATTTATAATTGATTCGTTCTTGAGACTAACTATAAACATGACTAAGGTAAGTGTACCTATCGAACAGTAGTATAGTTCAGCAAGACCGGATTGTTGAACCCAAAGGAACTATGAGTACTAGTAATTACTTCTTTTTTATTATCTAGCCAAAAAATTAAGGGATTTGGTTATCTAAACTAATTACTAAACTAAGAATGCACAGAAAGAAAAGTTGAGAAAATACTTTCGCAAACTTCGATTGATTAAGACAATACCCAAGGAAAAATCCACCTAGACTTCACTTGTTATTTGACTCTGAATCGGACGATTTATTCATTTGACCTAATCCATAGAAATTCCTAAGTTATATTATTATCTCTCTCGAGACTAACAAAGTCTAATCCTAGGTTGAATAATTGAAATCTCTTTCTAATTATCTTTCTACAATTGCATTAACTCTATCTATTGATTCCCTTATTAGGTTTCACCCTATTCCGGCAAAATCTTGTCACCCTATCTCTAGGCGCGCAATCTACGCCGCTTAATTACAACAAATTTACTCTTAGACAAGGTCTATTCCTCCTCTAAATAAGAGCGTTAACTTGAATGAATATCGTGGAATATTAAAACAAGAATTAAGAACACATAATTAAGAACAAATCAAATATTTATCATACAATTCAGATAATAATAACAAGATCCGTCTTAGGTTTCATTCCCCTTAGGTATTTAGGGGTTTTAGTTCATATGTATGAAAGAAAACATCTCAAAAGAATAAAGATAACAAGACATAAGAAAACCCAAAACTCCTGAGGGAATTTGAAGGGAGATCTTCAGTCTTGATGATGAATCCGGATTCAGAGATGGATCAATTGGCTTTCCTTGAGCAATTCCTTGCTTCCTACTCTGCCTCCCTCTTCTCCTCCTCCTCTAGAGTGTTTTTTATAGGCTTTAGGATGCTTAAAAGCTCTCAAAAGTGCCCTTTTCCGAATTGGACTCGACTTGATCTCGATAGGAACATGCCCGTATGACACTCCCGTGTGCGATTACTTCAGGCCGTGGTCAAGGCTGTTAAATGGGCACGGACGTGTGATCTACTCGTGTAAGTCGTGCTTCGATCTTACCAGTTTGACACAGCCGTGTAGTCAACCCGTGTGAAGAGGTTCAGGCCGTGCTAGAGCCTGTTGAACCTACAAGGGCATGTGGTCTACTCGTGTGATGAACTCTAGGCCGTGCTGATTTCCCATGTTGGCTTGTTTACTCTGTTTTTGGCCCATTTCTCAGTCCTTTACTCTCCTATGCTCACCTAAGTATAAAACATGAAATTAAAGGATTAGGAGCATCGAATTCCCCAAATTTAAAGAGAAATCATCCATAAAATATGTTAAGCATGGAGTAAAAATATGTATAAATTACGATTTATCAAATACCCCCACACTTAAGCGTTTGCTTGTCCTCAAGAAAAATCCTCAACTCACAATCAAAATAAATTCTTCTCAATTCATAATCCCTATCAATATTATCTCAAAATAATCCATAAGTATTCATACATTGAAAATTCAACTAAAAGTACATCAAAGTTTCAAACATTCCAAGTTGAGCATTTTATCACGAAAACGTAAGTGTCTCCTATTATCTTGGAGATTACCTTTGATAAAAATATCACAGAGTTTAACATCCTGACTAAAGATTCACTCAAATCACTCTAGGTGTTTAAGGACATCAATTAAGCACTCATTAGTCAATATGAAAAGTTATTACCATAGGCTTGCTTGAAAATCAAATCTCCACCACTATAAATTGAGCTGATACATCAATCAAAAAGGTCTTTAGAGGGTTGTAACATGGCTTTGGTTAGGGGGTGTGGTCACAAGCTGAAGGAAAAGGTTAGAATCGAGATTGAATTGAAAAATTACCTAGCTAGAAAAATAACTATTCATCAGTTAAATACAAGTGAGCTTCTTCTCAGAATATGGAATTAACACTCAAGCTCAAAAACGACAATTACTACTAATATGTATTGAAGTAATTTTTTTTCTTTTTTTTAAGAACAGATCAAATACATAGAGGAACAAAACATAGCTAGGCAATTAGTTCAAATCAAATCTCGACAAAAATAGGGATCAAATTAGGGGATTTCAACAATAATAGGGTATGGGTTAATATTGAGGGTAAATCAATTAATGGTTTGTTAGGCTTAAGAGGGTTCACTAGGGTTAATTGTTAAGGTAGGCTTTTATGGAGTGAGTGGGTTAAACCTAAGTGCCTTTATCATCTTGACATATCAAATCAAATGGTGTGGTCTTGACATGCATAATTAAGCAAGTTCTAGAATAACAAATCAATACTGACGCACTCATAATAAAAGTGAGCATGAAAGAAATAAAATATGCTCTAAAGGTTCAAGATCTCACAAAAAAAATATGGCTTTTTGATGTTTAAACTTGTGAATTTCAACTCAAGATAATACCTAAACTTAGGGAAGCAACCTAAAAGTTTTTTTAATTCTTCAAAAATTAACTTATCATGCTTGATTCCCTAATGTCTTAAAGTTTAAACAATCAATGCATAAATGCCTATGTTTTAATTCAAGACATATCAATAAAAATCATAAATTAATTAAAATTCATTCTAATAGTGGTATGAGTAATTCACGTGAGAATAAGATAAAATTCAGGGATTTCTAATGATAATATAAGAGACCCCCCCACACTTAAGATGTACATTGTCCTCAATGTACAAAGATAGATATAGTGGAAAATATAGATAAATAATCATAAGATAAGGAGAGGGGTGAAACTTTATGAATGATGAATGAACTCCTTGAATTGGAGTTATGGAGAATAATCGGCCAAGGCAATAATGAGAGTGGAGGAGGATACTCCGGTGGTGGTAGAGGTTCATTAGTCCATAAGTCCTACGCCAAAAGAATATTATATCTGGTGGTGGCTATGGTCGTGGTCGAGCAGAACATGGCAGTCGTGGAGAACCTTTGCCAGCGAAGTTTTTAGTTCCTATACGATGATGAGCTTTGAAGCTCTTTATAACTGTGATAGAATCTAGAACTTTTTAGGAAATATAAGGAAGCATAATTACTCATAATGAAATAGCCAAAACTATAAATTATTCAATAAAAATTATAAAAACTAAAATTAAAATAATACTAAAGGAAAATTAAATAAAAAGTACTTAAATAAGATAAATAAAGATAAAAGTGAAAATAAAAAAATAAATAAATAATTTTAAACATCGTCATCGTCGAATGGTTCACGAGGTGGTGGTGGCGATGAGATGTGAAGGTGCTGACAAATCTGATGTAGTGTCGTATCAATGTGATCAAAGCATTGAAAACATTGTTGCTCAAATCGTGAAAGGCACTCAGAGATGTCAGAGTATGAAGGTGCCGCATGAACTAGACGAGTAAGGTATGGTGGCTGAGACGGTGGATCCTCATGACGTGGAGGGACATCATCAGTAATGTCCTCGGGTCCTCCTCCTTGGTGGACTGGATGAGGCGGTACTAAGGAGGGTAAGTGCCACGTCATTTCTCAATCATCCTCATACTTAGCATGCTCAAGATGCCCTGTGGGGACTTCTAGCCGATGAGAGTGAGAGAGGATGATTGTGCTTCTGTGTTGAGGAGCCCGAAGTGTCGAGCCAATCAAGTCACATAGGGATGACCCCTCTCCTATGTCGCTCCATTTGATGGCAGATGGCGAGGGCGATGATGTAAGAAAGGTCGAGGACGTGCCCGTTCGCCATGCTCCATAAGAAATAGGCGTCGTGGGTGGTGACAACGCTGGTGCTCTCTCGTCTCCTTGTCAGAGTGTGAGCTAAGATGACATGTAGATACCTTAAGGATGGAGTGAGAGCCGACGCCTTGGAGCGGCTAAGATCGAAGGTGGCCGAGGCAGGGACGAGGTCTCTCCAGCATTTTGAAGGGGAGTAGTGGATGTGGCGGTGGAGGGTGTTGAGTTCATTGTCGTCCATGAACTCCTCCGTGTATAGCCCTAGTGCAATCCTAAACTCGGGTACGCTCAACTAGCGTACTAGACTACCAAGGCGAAACTACATCATTCCAGGATAGTCGAAGTTGGTCATGACAGTCTGAAGATGGAACGTCAAGTAGAGTTCAAATGTGAACTCGAGAAATTTTGGCTCGACAATTTCAAAGAAGAGCCCCCACGGATCAGTTGTCAGGAGGGCTCGAACCGCCTCAGCCAACTGAATCTGTTCAAGTGTGGCCTAGTCAATGCAGCGGCCTACACCTAGGGGTCGAACCCGTAATATCTGATATAATTCCTCTTGGGGTCCCAAGGGAACCTGAAGGAACGGGTGCCTAATCTCCATGGTAAGACCAGAGGATGATGCTGCTCCGTTCCTTTTCTTCGAGGTGGGAATAGTGGTCTTCTTACCACGGACGACGTTGTACCTGTATTTGAAAAGTCGAAGTTCAACCAATACGTCCCAAAAATTGCATGGAAAAAAAAAACAAAACTAATTAGGAAAATTTCATAAGACTCGCGTACTAAATGAAGAGAACAAAACTAAAACAACTAAAGCAATTATATCAAGTCATTTAAAATAGGACTATGAGAATAATATGATGGGAAAATCTAATGCATGAATGTATGTGGGTAAACATAAAATCCATGGAAACAAGACAAATGGATGAATGTAGAATAAAAAATGGCAATGACAAGAATGAGTATTTTTATTATTCTACTATTAATATTCACTTAAGATAGTCAAATGGATCAGAGAAATCATGAAATAGGCAAGATAATTAAAGAAAATAGAGAAAAAAGAGTAAACAAATGCAAAAAGGGAGAAGCTTGAGTCGTCGGAAACAGTGTTGTAGGCGGCGCACGAGCATCTGAAGTTGCAGCGGCTAGGGTTAGGGATTTTTGGGGAGGGAGATGATGAATAGTGAGGGGTTTATTTAGATTTTAGGGCACACAACCGTGGGACACGCCCGTGTGACCTAATTTTTTCCCGTGTGCTTCGCAAATTTTGATTTTGGGCGCGTCTGACATTTGGCCCACGTCAGTGTTCCTTGGACGTGTGGGTGCACATGGCCGTGTCGCATGGCCGTGTCTTGCTTTGTTCGCTTCTCCCATGCCCATGCTAATTTGACAGGTTCGCCCACGGTTTCAAGGCACGGACGTGTCGCAGGCCCGTGTTGTTTTGGCAGGTTTGCCCACGGCCATGTCACACGGCCGTGGCGACTTATCGCTTCCCGTGTTGGGGAAAAATTGTTGCCCTATTTTCACATGGCCTAATGCATGCTCGTGTGCCTGGCCTTATGGTCTTTAGAAAGCCTACGTTCCATGATTCAGTTAGTATGTTAGATGTTAAAAGCTAAAATTTAAAGAAATTAATACTGTTAGTGCTCGGGTTGCCTCCCAGGAAGCGCTTATTTATAGTCTAAGCACCACTTACCTTTCTGGTGTGTGATCATGGTGGCTTGAGGAGCTTACACGCCTCATCCCTACTATCAACTTTATCAATATAAGGTTTAAGACGAGTATTGTTTACCTTAAAAGTTTCAAATTTGGGGTGAATTACCTCGACTGTACCATATGGGAAAATACTAAGTACCGTGAGAGGAATTTCTTCATTAGGTTCAGAAGTGGTAATGCGAGGGTCTGCTGCATCTAGTAGTACTTTGTCTCTAACCTTAACTTGATTTGGTGATGTATTGAGCTCGTCCTGGCTCGGTTTTGGTTTATCGGGTGTTTTCGATTTCTGTCTCTGCCATTCATCTGGTTCCTCAATTTGTAGCCTTCGTTTTTCATAGATAGGTCCTTTGTTGTTGCTTGAACATGGCTCGTGTAGGTTCTTTGAACTTATTTCCTGCAAAGAAGGTTGCACCATATAGTTAGTTTTAGCAGAATGATTTGGACAATCACTTTCAATTTTTGATGTGTTATTCGAATTATGAGCTTGAAAGGTGATTGTTTCGTCCCCCACACGAAGTGTGAGTTCACCTGTGCCAATGATAAACGCCAAATTATACATATTTTTACCCCAAATACATAGCATATTTATCGATGTTTATCACTATATATGTGGATTTTGGTGCTCTTAATCCGGTTATTTCATGTTTTGTACTCAGGAGAGCACCAAGAGTCAAAAGGAGCCAAAAACAAGCCAAAAAGGGACAAAATAGACCAAATCGAGAAGATGACACGGCCTAAGCCTTGCCACAGGGGCTGCTCACACGCCCGTGTCTTTCGAGGGTATCGACCAAGGCTTTCACGATTCACATGGTCTGACCATTGACCCACACGGTTGTGTGCAATTTAACAAATTGAACACGGCCTGGCAAACACATTACACGACCGTGGCACATAGACGTGTCCCTTTTTTTCAAAGAGTTGTATTTTACACGGAAAAGGATACTTAGGGAGGAAGAAAGCCAATCCAAAGCCTATATAAACACACTAAGTATGACTTAGAAAGCCTGGCTCCCCTCTAGAACTTTTCTAGAGTACAAAACCACACGCTGGGAATTACTTGAAGGAAGTCAGACAATCCATCCCAAAAGCCGAAGCTATTCCAAGACTGAAGATCTCTCTCAAAATTCCTTCAGGGGTTTTAGAGTTTTCTTTATGTTTTGTTATTTTCATACTTTTGAGATGTACTCTTATTTTATTATGAACTAAACCCCTTAGATACCTAAGGGGGTTGAAACCTATAATGGATCTTGTTATTATTATCTGAATTGTATGATAAATACTTGATTTGTTCTTAATTATGTGTTCTTAATGCTTGAGTTAATATTCTGGGTATTAATTCATGATTTGATGTGCTTATGTAGAGGAGCAAAAGTCCCTGTCTATGAGTAGATTTGGAATAATTAAGCAGAGTTGATCGAACGCCTAGAAATAGGGTTACGAGATTTTGCCGGATTAGGGTGAAACCTAATATGGGAGTCCATAGATCGATTTACTGCTTTCCTAGGGGTTTTAATTAAGAAAGAGATTTTAATTAATTCAATTGAGGGTTAGACGTTATTAGTCTCGAAAGAGATAATAATATAGGTTAGGAAGTCTCACGGATCAAGTCAAGTGAATAAATCGTCTGGTTCAGAGTCAGATAACAAGTGAAATCTAGGCAGATTCCTCCTTGGGTGTCGTCTTTATCAATTACTTTTCTCCAAGTCTTTTTCCAAATTTTCTCTTTGCTTTAGTTTAATTAGTTAATTAGTTTAGTTAATTAGTTTAATAAACAATCCCTCTTTATTTCTAGGTTAAATAATAAAAAGATAGTTATTACTAGTACTTTTGGTTCCCTTGGGTACGATATCCCGGTCTTGCCATTACTATACTATTGTTCGATAGGTGCGCTTGCCTTTTTGTTGTGATAATAGTTAGTCTAGGTTTGATCTTCATTATAAATTTTTATTACTTGTTACGAATCACACGATCAGCCAACGTCAACAATCGTTCTAGCGGTTGCTAAAAAGGGCCTTCCTAAAATTAGGGGGCGCTACTATCCTCTTCTATGTCTAGAACAACAAAATCAACTGGGATATAAATTTGTCAATTTTAACGAGTACATCTTCAATAATACCCCTAGGAAATATGATAGTTTTATCTGCTAATTGAATGCTCATCCTAGTTTATTTGGGTTTCCCAAGACCTAGTTGCTTAAACATTTTGTAAGGCATAACATTAGTATTAGCCCCTAAATCAGCCAAAGCATTATTTACATCTAGGCTACCAATTAAAAAGGAATTGTAAAAGTCCTTGGATCTTTGAGTTTGATGAGCAGCTTATTTTGTAGAATAGTTGAGCAAACCGCGTTCAGCTCCACATGCGATGCTTCATCTAACTTCTGTTTATTTGCTAGAAGCTCCTTTAAAAACTTGACAGCGTTTGGTATCTACGTTCAATAAATAGTAAGTTAATATGTAGTTTCTTTAAAAGTTTAAGAAATTTACCAAATTGTTCGTCTAATCAGTCTTTTCTTGTCACATTGGGGTATGGCACACGAGGTTTATATTCTATACTTACTGGCTTTGGCTCATTGTGGCCTACTTCATCCTGACCTTTGCTTACCACCATTTCTGGCCTTGGTTCTACAACTAACCCTTCCTCATCTTGAATGGCAATCATGTTGAGTTGCTCCCTTAGGTTAGATTCAATGTTGCTTGGCAGGCTACCTTGTGGTCGTTCGAAAATCAACTTGGCGAGCTGTCCAATCTGAGTTTTGAGCCCTTGGATTGATGCTTGTTGATTTTTCAGTGCCGTCTCAGTATTCTAAAAATGAGTTTCTGACACCGAGATGAATTTGGTTAGCATCTCCTCAAGGTTTGGCTTTTTCTCCTACTACTACGGTTGATAAAAGTGCAACACCCTAAACCCGGCCTAGACATTATGATCGGATCCGACGTGCCACATCAAAGTGTTAAAACATTTTTCCATTCTTAGTCCAGAAAATCGTACTTGATGTTCAAAGGATTAATTCATTAAGGGTTAAAGTGAATGGAAGTCATGCACCGGTAGGAAACCAGAAAAGAGGAGGTGAGCCCATCGATCGCTTAAGTACCAAGCTCTTTCGGATCCAATCCTAGACATGCACACCGCCATTGCCACACTCTAACATCGTGTATTCCTTTAGGTTACCATTGTAATTATGTTCATTTTAAAATAAAACATATTTAATTTTGGGAAACGTTATCATAGTAGAAGCCTTGTTCGAGATCGTGTTACTTTGAAATCAATTTATGTTTTTGAAAACGAACCCTAGATCTAGCCCATTTTGATAGTTAATATAAATTAAGTTCATCATAATAAAATATAAACCAAACCCATAAAAAAATAATAGAGCGGCCTTATTACATAATAAAACCCAAATCATCAAAGTAAATGAAAAATGAAGTCCAATTCACCAAAAGAAAACCATAGTGCAGAACGAGTGGCCACTCCGAATCCCTCGCAGCTCCAAGCCCACTACGGTTGGGGATTACCTGCATGGATGAAAATAGGGGATGAGTTTGGGGAAACTTAGTGTGTAAAATTAACCCAACCATAGCCCATATCAGCTCAACCCACGAATAAATCGGCCTTAGCCCGAGCGTATCTGAAATTAAGCCCATAGGCCCATAACAGATCAGATCAGATATTTCATGTATATGCAAAACCCAACCCATAACCAACCACATGCACCCCCTTACCAACCTTTCACCATGTGGGGAGACTACTCAACCCACCCAACCGCTACACGCCTTAGAAATATGCAGCATGGCTTCCAGAACAGATAATGTGACAGAGTCACCAGATACAGATAATAGTGGCAGAGCCACCAGAACAGAAATATGTTGCAGAGCCACCAGATCAGATAATTGTGGCATAGCCACCAAGACGCTTCCTCCAAAATATAACCCATGTCCCCTTGCAACAAAGATTCATTCATGGCATACAACATACAGAGTTAAATCAACATGCTTTTCAGACAAAATTAACCCTAAGGGCATATCGGTCATTTACACCCAGGGGTATCATGGTAATTTTCCATACATAAGGGTATTATAGTAATTTAGCTACTTT
Source organism: Gossypium arboreum (assembly GCF_025698485.1). Taxonomy (NCBI): domain Eukaryota; kingdom Viridiplantae; phylum Streptophyta; class Magnoliopsida; order Malvales; family Malvaceae; genus Gossypium; species Gossypium arboreum. Next base: position 106,830,446 of record NC_069070.1, on the reverse strand, counting down.
TAGGGTTTTCATGCATATCCTAACCATTTACGTACCATCAGAACACTTACCGTGCATACTTACTGAATTGGGCCCGTTGGCCCATGAACCCAATTTTTGGCCCATTAAGCCCAAATTATCAAAATGCATGAAATCGCGCGTACTGCAGTTTGTTACTTTAGATTACCAAATATACAAACCCAACTATCTTGCGAGCATTCGCACACTCGCAAATTCCCAAAATACCGACTTTTCGGCATTTCGGCTTTTCGGCTTTTGCCAATCTAGTCTATGAGAGGGTGTTAGTTACACACCTGTTTTATGATGATTCGCTGACGAGATCCATGCACGAACTGCCTACAATTATACTACTACCACATTAATCTAACTACTGAAACAAACTACATATTAACTCCTTACCAAATTCGGCCAATAACACCTTAGGCCTTAGCGTTCCTACCTTTGCCGAAAGTAACGTCTCGATCCAGATCCGTTCGCTCCACTTGTCCAAGCCCTTGATCAACAGCCTCTTAATCACACTATTACCAAAATAATACTGTTATCACAACCCCCTGAGGGATACAAGTCTAAATCGACAACCTCCCTAACTTTTAGGGATTCCGGCTTTTCTTAAAATACGAAAGATAGACTAAGTAGGAAAGACTTACCACCGATTCTTTCAGTCAACGTCCCCCTTAGTTCCTACTTGATTTTGATGCAACTCTAAGCCCTCAAACGATAACAAAACTCGAGCCTTCAGTGATCTCAGTATTCGGCTATGTCCCTAGGATAGTGTGGGATTTTTGGCTTTTTTTTTTGCAATAGTGTAGAGAAAGATAAAATATGAGGGTTTTACTGTGGTATTGTCGACAGAAACTTGGGGTTTAGAGGATAAGAGAATCAGCCAAAGATGATGAGAATAATTAAGAGAATTGTCTAGGGAAATCGGTATAAGAGGAATCAAGTTTTCAGGATTTCGGGATTTGAGGCAATCGGCTATAGTTTTAAAAATAATGGAAGGAAGGTGGTATAGAGTAAGGTGGCTGAAGGATTCGGCTATGGGGAATAGAAGAAGAAAAGAATAACAAATGGAGAGAAAAAGAAAAATAAAAGGGGAGAAAGAGTGATCAGAAAATGGCTCACTTACCCCCTTGTGCCAAATTTATACAAGCACTACCCTAGCCGAATTTCCCATGCTAAAGTCCCTTGGCTGGCCAACTCTTGTTCCTTGATCAGCTCCTAGATTTCCTCCCTTATCTTTATCCTTACTCAATCCCCTTATCATCTTAAACTCTCCCTAACAGAGTTTCCCCTTGAATTCCATCACCTCCCCTTTTTGTGTACAAAAAAATAAACACCTTATTTGCTTGTCTTGCGGCTCGAACCTAGGCTCTTCCTACCCTTCTACACGCAACTTTTATAGCCTTCCCAGTGGCACCACATGCCACTTTGCCACTTGCTTCCTTATGTCTTATTTTACCCAAATAATATTTAAGACCCCTGCTAACCAGAACCCCCTTTTCCTCTTATGGATTAAAAACACACAAAGTTACTGGGTTTTAGCTTAAGCTTGGGCCTTCTAGGGGCCCCCTATCATAAATAAACCTTCATCAAGTAGACAGAACACAAAATTTTAAATTTTACCAAACAATCACAGAATTCCCGAAAATTGGGGCATTACAAAAAACCTGGAGGGGCTGGTGGTCTTTGATTTCCTTAGCCTCCCCATGAAAAAATTGGGTGGTTCCACCAACCTGCATTGTAAGTATTGCTATAAGGATTGTTTTGAGATCGAGGATTATTACCAATGTAATTTAACTGATCGTTCTCCATGTTGTGGCCATAAGGTGGGTATTCTAAATTGCTTGATCCACCTTCACTTGCTTCGCACTGCATTACTGGGTAAACCTATGAAGAACTAAGAAAACCATCAATTTTCTTATTCAAGAGTTCTACCTGATTAGAGAGCATGGTGACTAGATCGACGTTATAAACACCGGCTACTTTTGTTGTCTTTGTCCTCATGACTTGCTACTGATAATTATTCAATAACATCTCCTCTATAAATTCATAAGCATCTTCAGGTGTTTTATTATTGATGGTTCTGCCAGCAGCTGCATCGATCATCTGTCGAGTCGAAGGATTCAGGCCATTATGAAACGTTTGAACCTGTAGCCAAAGTGGAAACCCATGGTGAGGTAACCTTCTCAAAAGGTCCTTGTATCTCTCCCATGCATCGTAGAGTGTTTCTAAATCCATCTGCACAAAAGAAGAGATATCATTACGTAATTTGGCTGTTTTAGTCGGCGAAAATTATTTTAATAAAAAATTTTCGGTCATTTGTTCCCAATTAGTGATTGACCCTCGTGGTAATGAGTTCAACCATTATTTAGCTTTATTCCTTAACGAAAAAGGGAATAACCGAAGGCAAATTGTGTCATCAGAAATGCCATTAATTTTAAATGTATCACATAGTTCCAAAAAGTTTACCAAGTGAGCATTGGGATCTTCGTCCTGCAAACCATCAAATTGAACAAATTGTTGTATCATTTGAATTGTGTTAGGTTTTAGTTCAAAGTTATTTGCAGCAATAGTAGGCCTAACTATACTCGACTCAGTTCCTATTAAATTTGGTTTAGCATAATCATACATAGTACGTGGAGTAGGATTCTGATTAGCAGCAATCGCAGGAGGTAGTGGATTTTCTTGGTTTTCAGCCATCTCCTCGATTATGGTGTGGATGTCATCATCTTGCTCCTCTTCTATGTATCTTAAGCTTCACCTTATTTCTCTTTGGTTTCTGTGAACTGTGCGATCAATTTCACCATCAAAAAGTAGTGGTCCTGACGGGTTTCTTCTGGTCATAAACTAGAAAAACCTGTCAGAAGGAAATAAAAGGAAATTTTGAAAAGAAAAGAAAATAAAAACTTTAAATTGCAAATAAAGTAAATGGCTAAAGTAATAAAAATCGAGTTTTCCCAATATCCTAGTTCCCCGGCAACGGCGCCAAAAACTTTGATCATGCTTATGCGTGATAGGTTTTAAAATTTATAATTGAATTCGTTCTTGAGACTAACTATAAACATGACTAAGACAAGTGTACCTATCGAACAGTAGTATAGTTCAACAAGACCAGGTTGTCGAACCCAAAGGAACTATGAGTACTAGTAATTACTTCTTTTTTATTATCTAGACTAAAAATTAAGGGATTTGGTTATCTAAACTAATTACTAAACTAAGAATGCATAGAAAGAAAAGTTGAGAAAATATTTTTGGAAAATTCGATTGATTAAGACAATACCCAAGGAAAAATCCACCTAGACTTCACTTGTTATTTGACTCTGAATCGAATGATTTATTCATTTGACCTGATCCGTAGAAATCCCTAAGTTATATTATTAACTCTCTCGAGACTAACAATGTCTAATCCTAGGTTGAATAATTGAAATCTTTTTCTAATTAACTTCCTAAAATTGCATTAACTCAATCTATGGATTCCCTTATTAGGTTTCACCCTAATCCGGCAAAATCTTGTCACCCTATCTCTAGGCGCGCAATCAGCTCTGCTTAATTTTGACAAATTTACTCTTAGATAGGGTCTATTCCTCCTCTGAATAAGAGCGTTAACTTGAATGAATATCGTGGAATATTAAAACAAGAATTAAGAACACATAATTAAGAACAAATCAAATATTTATCATACAATTTAGATAATAATAACAAGATCCATCTTAGGTTTTATTCCCCTTAGGTATTTAGGGGTTTTAGTTCATACTTATGAAAGAAAACATCTGAAAAGAATAAAGATAACAAAACATAAGAAAACTCAAAACTCCTGAGGGAATTTGAAGGGAGATCTTCATTCTTGATGATGAATCCGGCTTCTGAAATGGATCAATCAACTTTCCTTGAGCAATTCCTTGCTTCCTACTCTACCTCCCTCTTTTCCTCCTCCTCTAGGGTGTTTTTTATAGGCTTTAGGATTCTTAGAAGCCCTCAAAAGTACCCTTTTCTGAATTGGACTCAACTTGGGCTCGACAGGGACACGCCCATGTGACACACCCGTGTGCGATTACTTCAGGCTGTGGTCAAGGTTGTTAAATGGGCACGGGCGTGTGACCTACCCGTGTAAGTCGTGCTTCAATCTTACCAGTTTGACTCAGCCGTGTAGTCAACCCGTGTGAAGAGGTTCAGGCCGTGCTAGAGCCTGTTGAACCTACACGGGTGTGTGGTCTACCCATGTGGTGAACTCTAGGCCGTGCTGATTTCCCACGTTGGCCCGTTTTCTCCGTTTTTGGCCTGTTTCTCGGTCCTTTTACTCTCCTATGCTCACCTAAGTATAAAACATGAAATTAAAGGATTGGGAGCATCGAATTCCCCAAATTTAAAGAGAAATCATCCATAAAATATGTTAAGCATGGGGTAAAAATATGTATAAATTATGGTTTATCAGTCCCTTGCACGGGAGCATGTGCTACACTCTCGACATCATCAGCTACAGCTCTGTTGGGATCCATTTACTATATGAAAGCACATTTTCAAATGTCAGAAGTCATCACACTATCGCAGTATATAATTTACGGCATGTATAGCTAGACTCACGCGCGCTACGTTAGTCCTAGAATAGACTAAGCCGTAGCTCTAAAACCAATAAAATGTAACATCCCTAACCCGTATCCGTCGCCAGTATGGGTTATAAGGTATTACCAGATGAGACACAACTTTCTGGCAATTACAATCATACTCAAGCATACTACTCAATTACCAAGCAATTGTAACATAAATAATCAATTTAACATCTCTATAAATTATATCATAACCATTTAATCAAGATATATCCAATATAAAGTTATAAGCAAATAATGTTAAACATATAAATATATATATATATAATCATAACTTACCCAAAATTTTTCTTAAATAATATAATAGAATCGAAATAAGATATGGCATGCCACTAAAAATTTTAAAGTATATAACACCATAATATTTTAGCATTTATCCACATATAAGCTTGCATTATAAAAGAAAAACCATTTTAACTAACACTTTAATTTACCAAACCAATTCAATAACCATATAATCAGCTAAGTGCAAATTTAAGCATAAAACCCAATTTCACTTACAAACCAAATCAAAATTACAAACACAACAAAAATTTAAAAGTCATATCCGAATGTCCTTAATATTTCATTACCAATCCAAATACACAAATATCATATACTAAATATATAACTCCATTTTATGACATAACTTTTACATGGATGCATTAACTGAAAATAAATAACTAGTATAACAAATTTTCATGTGCCGACTTAACACAACTCATCAAATGATGTACAACTATTTTAACCTTTAAGAGATCATACCACTCATTCAAATGTACAAAATGTGCACACTTAACCAATACAATTCGAAATAAAATAATCACTATACAATTTATTATAAATTCACCATTTAAAACCTTTACAAGCCGAATCATACAACTCATTACACTTGCAAATCAATAAATATATTAAGCTTACTAAATGAGCTATTTATAAATCATTAACTTTGTAATCAACCACTTCAAACCATATTCACCTACAAATATTTTTCCTAGTCGAACATGTCAACCACAACCAATATATATCAACCACAATATTTACTCAACCATATAAACATGCTTGACAAGATAAACAAGCCATTTTCACATGGCTTTTTAAAATATATACATATCAAAATCAAATATGTCCAAAGGATAATATAGCCTATTCATGCCATAAGTTTGAATTTAAAACTTTCAAAAGTACCGAGAATAAACGATAGTGCGATCGAATTTACTGACAATCCCCGAGCACATAACGATCTCCAAATCTATAAAAAAAAGACAAATATATACACATAAAGTAAGCTGACTTAGCTTAGTAAGTTATAAGCAATTTAAAAGAATTAATGATCTTGATAGATCAATAAAATAAAATCGAATCAGACTATCCATTTCATATATATATATAGACATTTCCATTCTAAAAAAAATAAACCATATCAAACATATATTTATACTCAAAATATACCATGGCCGAATATACACATATATCAATTACCAATATATTCTCCAATTTTAAAGTCATAATTTCATATACAATCGATTCTACATATGCATTCATATATACATACTCATAAATCAAGCTTTTAAATTACATACTTATACCTATCATAAGACCAAATACATTACCCATAATTATATACATTTTCAATAGTATCACATAACATTTTTTTTTCACAATTCTTTCAGTCAATTTATCTTCATTTCAAATAAGTAAACCACGTTCACATACCTGATCACTTTAGCTCATTTAACACATTTGATTACTTTTACCGTTGCTCACAAAAAATTTGCTAGGCATAAAGCCTAGTATAATACACCGGCACAGAGCCTACTAGGCAATAGGTCTGATATAATATACCGGCATAAGCCTGCTAGGCAATAAGCCTGATATAATACAGCGGCATAAAGCCTGCTAGCCAATAAAGCCCGAATATCATTGATACAAAGTCGATCTTACACATAATTCATATTTTGGAAATCCTAATTATTCCTTAAGGTTCATATGAAGCTTTTCAAACATCATATCTCAAATGAATCGAGCTTGTTCCCAAATCTCATAAACATTTATACATTCGGTTATAACTAATAGAAATTCATACAATTAAATTCAGCATATAAAGATCATATACATTCAAATTTAACGACATTTATTACTTATAGACTTACCTCGGATATCGACGAACAATGTAATTCGACTATTCGACTATTTTTGCTTTTCCCTGATCCAAGTCCGATTTATTTTGTTCTTTATCTATAAAATTTCAAATTAATCTCATTTAAACAAAATTTCATTCAATTTAATCCAACAACACATAAATGGGCAAATTATCATTTTACCCCTAATATTTCATACTTTTACAAATTAGTCCTAGTCTCATAAAACACAAAATACACAAAATCTCCATGCAAAATGATTAGGCCGAATGTTCCTCTAGTACATTCAAATACACACATTTCATTTATTTTTCATTTTAGTCCTTCAATTTATTATTTTTTCAATTTAGCCCTAATTACTCAAATTCATCAAAAATTCCAATAAAAAACATATTAATCCAAAACTTATATTTCATAATTCATCATCAAACATCATCGAACACAAATATTCATCAATGGAATAATTCAAAATATTCATCAAAATAAAAAATTCTATCATGGGTCAGATAGTATTCAAAGCAACGATCTCAAAAACATAAAAATCATCAAAAACTGAAACCAAACTAACCTTGAATTTGAATCAACAATGGCTGAATGTCATTTGCTTTCTGTTTTTCTTTTGTTTACTAGTTTCGGTCAAATAAAGATGAACACATGCATGATTTCTTTAATGTTTTATTATATTATAATTTGTATTATTTTATTAAATTACCTAAATAACCTTTATATAATAATTTGGATTCGTTATAAAACAAGGTTAATGCCGTCCATTATTAATATCCATGGTATATTTGCCACATAAATACTCCATATTAAAAGGAAATATTCAATTCGGTCATTTTCTATTCAACCATTAAATTTTTATTTCACGTGATTAAGCCTTTTTTTTTTTAAATCGGCATCCAAACGATAAAATTTTAAAACGAAATTTAGCACACAGAAATTCACACATTATAAACACCAAAAATAATTATAAATAAATTTCTAACACAAATTCGTGGTCCCGAATCCACCGTTCCAAATAGAGTTAAAATCGGGCTGTTACATATATACATTGGCACTTAGTGTGCGAGATCGATACAGCTTCAACTATTTATTTGGCACTTATTATGCAAGTTTCCCTGAGTATCCAACAATAATATTCTGAATGGTTTGACGAGTACGTCAAAAATGTGGATAAGTATGAGTTGATACGGAATGGAACATGTATGTACATGAACTGTACGAGTATTGAAATAAGGTGATTATGAAAGTGATAACTAATCTTGTGAAAGAAATTGTGATAGGATGATGATTTCATATGTGATTTGTATATTATGTTTTATTTGTTTAAATTGTGTAAATTTGATAAGTTAATTTTAAATGTTATACGAACTTACTAAGCTATAAAGCTTACTTTCTGTATTTCTCTATTTTTTATAGTGATTTCAAAGCTAACTCGAATTTGGGGACAGTCAGAGATCGCTTTACACTATCCAACTATCACTTGGTACCTTTGAAATTAAGTTTTGGGTCATATGGCATGTATAGGGACTCTGGTCAATATGACATATGTTTTGTTTGTGAATTGAGCCATTTGAATTGGCTTGTAAATGTTTATGTTTTGGGATTGTATATATAGCCATGTGAGTTGGCTTATATTGGTGATTTTGATGATGTATATAAATGTGCAAATGGCTTTTGTTTTTAGTATGGTAATTGAACTATGTTGTGTGATAGAGGTTGGATTCATGGTGCTTATTGATAATAGGTAATTTGAATGTCAAATGGTTGTTAATTGGAAAGATATGTGCTTGTGATTTGGTGCATGATGATGCATGTTTGGAAAGGTTAAATTAGTTTATTTAAATATGTGAATTTAGTATGATTTGAATGAGTAAAACATAAGATAGTAAGCATGTTAGTTGTTGGTATTGAAATGGTATGTTTTAGCCTTGATTATGATTGAATTGGATGTCCACTTATGCTATGAATGAGTACCATTTGAATTGTGTAGGTGTGTACAAATTTGGGTGGAAAATTGGCTTAGTAAATAGTCTATTTTTGTCCACACGGGAAGAGACACGGATGTGTGTCTCAGCCATGTGTGACAAATAATTATGTTACTCAACCGTGTGTCCCCTAGTGTTGAAATTGAAATCAAGTCAGTATGCTCCACACAGCCTCACACACGGGCGTGTGACTTGGCCGTGTCGCATAAGTCAGTATACCCTATAGGTTTGGCATGGCCTAGCACACGGCTTGGCACACGGGCGTGTGTGGCCATTTTTAGGGCACATGGGGTAGCCACACGGGCGTGTGTGTTGGCCGTGTGACCCAAGTCAAAAAGTTACACGGGGTAGGATAAGAGCTGGGACACGGCCATGTGCTCCCATTTCGTGTGTCCACATGGCCTAAGACACGGGCGTATTTATTGGCCGTGTGAGACACACAGGCAGGCTACACAGGCGTGTGTCACCTATTTTATGAAAAAAATTTCTAAGTGTTGAAAAATTTCCTGGGTTATCAGTTTAGTCCTGAACCATTTCCAATGCATGCTTAGGGCCTCGTAGGCTTGTATTAGGGACAAAATGATTGGTTGCAAATGAAATGTATATGAACTGACTAATTGAATGTGACATGCATGTTTAAATGTGTTGTAAGTCAGGTAATTCTCTGTAACCCTATTTTGGCATTGAATATGGGTGAGGGGTGTTACATTTATTGGTATTATAGCTATGATTTAGTTTATTCTAGGACTAACGTAGCGCGTGTGAGAGTCTAGCTATACATGCCATATATAATCTGTGATAATGTGATGAATCCTGACAATTAAAATGTGTTTTCGTATAATAAATGGATCCTAATCGAGCTGTAGCTAATGATGTAGAAAGCAACGGGCCAGCTCTCTCTCAAGGGGCAGCGCCATCTGATTCTAGACCTATGTCGAGTAGTTACGGGGGAGAGGCTAAAGAAGCCTTTTTACAAATGATGAGCGAATGGTTCACACAATATGTCTGGACAAATCCGGCTGCTCAACAACCTCCACCCCCACCTAATCCCCAATCTGTTCCCATAGCTCCTCAAGTCATAGAACTTCAACGACTGAATCAGCCTCTAGTTGATAAGATTCAAAAACACGGGGCTGAAGAGTTCAGAGCTAACGTAGATAATGATCCTGAACGAGCTGAATTTTGGCTTGAAAACACTGTTCGGGTATTTGATAAATTTTCATGTACACCAACTGAATGTCTAAAATGTGCTATATCATTATTGAGGGACATGCGTATGTAACACCCCTTACCCGAGACCATTGCCGGAGTCGAGCACGAGCCATTACTAGACTTAGCTTACTAATTTAGGGCATAAAGATTTGCTTTTAAAATTAATATAGTTTCATTCATTCATTATATCCCTAAAAAAGGTCCTTGAGACCCTGAAACATGAAATTGAAATGGTTCGAGAACAAACTGGAATCAATAAAAATTTTCCGATCACTTAAACAAATCAAAAGAATTTATTTCATCTTTCATAAATAAACTGTCCATCTGCGTCATAGTAACTAAATAAATCATAACTTGAGTTAAGAAACTCAATATTCATATCTGTGAATTTTATCTGAAACTAGACTCGTATATCTTCTTACTAATTTTTTTTTCAGAATTGTTGGTCCAACCAATTAGTACAGTTTATTAGTTAAAGTTTTCCCTTGTTTTAGTGTTTAGTTACTCTGACCTCTATTCACTACGAATTAATATTCTCCTTATAAAGAATTCAAATAACCATTCTATTTATTTCTCTTAAAAGTAGACTCAATGAGGAATCTATACATATAAACTGTAACTCCTAATTATTTTTTTACAATTTTTAGTGAATTTCTAAAGTCAGAATAGGGGATTCAGAAATCAATCTGACCTTGTCTCACCAAAATTTAAATATCTCATAAAATTAAAACTCATTTATTTATCTGTTTCTTTCATATGAAAATAGACTCAATAAGATTTAATTATATATCTTATTCACTATCTAAATCCATTTTTACTATTTTTAGTGATTTTTCAAATTCACGTCATTATTGTTATCTGATACTATTTTAAAGCTAATTTCACCTTTTTCATGATTTACATGGAATAACTAGCATTTAGACATACATAACACCACCAAACATGTCTTTGATTAGCCATTCCAATAGCTAATCATTATCAAGCATTTACATACCATTCATTAGGCTACAATGCTATACATGCCATACTCAATATGAAACATCTAGCTATACCAAGATAATCCTTGTGATAGTGTGTCCGGACCTCCGACGTACTTTACAATCCCCAAGTTAGCTTGACGAAACTATAAAAAGAAGGAAAATAAAGGGGGTAAGCATTAAGCTTAGTAAGTTTGCATGCAAATAAATAACAATATTCATAAGAATTATCTTACTACTTGGCATGATACTACTTAATGCAACTTCATTAATTGTCATAGACATATTTTAAACTTCTTCACTTACTCACTTACTTAAATACTTACTTACTTAATCAAATTTATTAATACATTTTACTTACCTTTTTCCTTATCAAGCATACATGAACATTATATACTTACCTTTGCTTTTCTAGCATGAACTTGTCTTACCCTTTTTAGTATAACTCGTCTTACCTTACCTTACCTTACACTTGGAATACTAAGGATACACGGGTACCTTACCATTGGAATTAATTTTGTCATGGTCTTACGTGGTATCCTTTTGAAACTTACCATTGACATGTCTCGACATGGTCTTACATGGTATCCTTGCCTTATGAACTCACCAATGCCATGCCTTGGTATGGTCTTACATGGGACCTTTGCCTTATAGAAACTTATCAATGCCATGTCTTGACATAGTCTTACATGATATCCTTGCCTTAGAAACCTTACCAATTTCCATGCCTTGGCATGGTCTTACATGGTATCCTTAAACCCCAATGTCATGACATTTGTATCCTACACATTCCTAAGGTTCAACCAGGACTTTCTGAAATTACTTCTCCGTTAATTCATGCTTGAGTCTTCTTTGAATAATTTCATAAAATCAATATACACATGCTGGAAATTAACAACATTAACATAAAATAATAGAATATTGTATTTATTTACCGCAAACTTACCTCAAAACAAAATACGATCAACTATATCGATTTAGGCCACTATCTTTTTCTTTCCCCGGTCTAACTCCGAATTTCATTCTTCTTGATCTATAATAACAAATTTAGCTTATTTAATACTTACATTTATTAAAACAGTCATTGACTCAAAATTTGGTAAAATTACATTTTCACTCTAAACTTTGACATATTTACACTTTTGCCCCAAGGCTCAGAAATTAAACTGCATCCTATTTTCTTATGTTTTATGACATGTTAATCATTTTTCCCTTCTATGGTAACATCAAAATATCACTCTAACATGGACTTATGAACATTAGGTATTTTTACCGACTATGTTGTTTTACTCATTTTCATGTAAAATCACTTAGCAAAAGTTGTTTAACACAATTTCAAGCTTCATATTCTACCATAAAACATCAAAATAAACACATTTCACCTATGGGTGTTTTTCCAAATATAAACCCTAGGTTAAATTATTGCTAGAATAAGCTTAATCAAGTTACCGGGACTCCAAAAACGTAAAGAACATTTAAAACGGGGCTAAAACAGACTTACAATCGAGCTTGGAAGCTTGAAAAACCCTAGCTATGTCTTCCTCATGTGAAATTCGGCCAAGGGGTTGAAGATGGACAAAAATTGGCTTTTAATATTGTTTTTTATTCATTTTAATAACTAAATGACCAAAATGCCCTTAATTAAAAACTATGGTGTTTTATCTTCCTTTAGGTATTTTTGTCCAAACTAGTATAATGGTCTAATTACTATCCAAGGAACTCCACTTTAAAAACCAATTACTCACAAGTACTTAGTACCTTTGTGAACTGGAACACACATTTTACGACTTTTGCAATTTAGTCCTAAATATCAAATTGGACCCTCTATCGATAAAATTTCTAAACGAAATTTTCACACAATCATGCAATCATGCCATAGACCTTAAAATGATAATAAAATAAAATTTTCTACCTCAGATTTGTGGTTTCACTCCCACTGTTCCGTTTAGGCCCTATTTCGGGATGTTACATTTCTCCCCCCATTAGGGATTTTCGTCCCCGAAAATCTTACCTGTGATGATATTTAGGTACTGTTTTCGCATAGCCTCTTCAGGCTCCCATGTAGCCTCGTCTACCCCATGTCTATTCCATAATACTTTCACAAGTGTAATACTTTTGTCCCTTAATTGCTTTACCTCTCGAGCTAGAATCTTTACCGGACCTTCACCGTAAGTCATGTCTGGCTGAATCTCAACCTATGTCTAAGAAATCACATGTGTCGAATCTGAACGATAATGACGTAGCATAGACACATGAAATACATCATGAATATTCTCTAACTCAATCGGCAAAGCTAACCGATATGCTAATGGTCCAATAAAACGGTCCAATACAAAGGTGTGCGACATTTACGTCCATACAAAGCTTCATAAGGTGCCATCTTCAAACTCGACTGATAACTATTATTGTAGGCAAACTCTACTAATGGTAAGTACATTTTCCAACTGTCTTGAAATTCCAGTTCACAGCATCTAAGCATATCTTCAAGTACCTGAATAACTCTCTCTATCTGACCGTTGGTCTGAAGATGGAAAGCTGTACTAAAACTCAACTTTGTGCCCAAAGCTTCCTGTAACTTCTTCCAAAACTATGAAGTAAATCTCGGATCTTTGTCTGAAATGATCGATAATAGTACCCCGTGTAGTCTGACTATCTTTGAAATATACAACTCGGCCAACTTGTCAAGTGAATAATCCATATGAACTAGGATAAAATGAGCTGACTTCGTTAACTTATCAATCACAACCCATACTGCATCTTTCTCTCTCGGTGTCAACGGTAATCCTGTCACAAAATCCATAGTAACTCGGTCCCATTTCCACTCAGGGACTAGCACAAGTCACAATAAACCTGAAGGTACCTGATGTTCGGCCTTTACCTGCTGACAGATCAAGCATCTAGAAACAAACTCTGAAATGTCCCTTTTCATTCCTACCCACCAGTACATTTTCTTCAAATCATTATACATCTTTTTACTACCTGGATGAATAGACAAAGAACTATTATGTGCTTCATGTAAGAACTTTTGAATAAGCTCATCATTCTTCGGTCCACATACCTTAGCTCTGAACATCAAACAACCGTCAAAATTGATCTAAAAATCTGACTTTATATCCGACTCACACTGAGCTCTTTTAGCTAACAACTCACTGTCATTTTTTTTAGGTTCATAAATTTCTTCAAGAAACATCAGTTTAGCTCTCAACTCAGCTAAGATAAAACCATCATCCGATAAGGCTAGACTAGTGTTCAAAGCTCTTAATGCAAACAAAAATTTCCTACTCAAAGTATCAGCAACAACGTTTGCCTTACCTGGGTGATAATCGATCACTAGCTCATAATCTTTAATCAACTCTAGCCATCTTCTTTACCTCAAGTTCAAATCTTTTCGAGTCATCAAATATTTCAAACTTTTGTGATCAGTAAATATTCAGCACTTCTCACCGTACAAATGATGTCTCCAGATCTTCAGCGCAAAAACAATTGCAGCTAGCTCTAAATCATGTGTTGGAGAGTTCTTCTAATGTGGCTTTAGCTGTCTAGAGGCATAAGAAATTGCCTTTCCTTCCTGCATAAGTACACAACCAAGTCCATTCAAGGATGCATCACTGTAAATCACAAACTCCTTACTGGTTCTAGTTGTACTAAAACAGGAGCTTCAGTCAACAATGCCTTTAACTTGTCAAAACTCTGTTGGCACTTCTCAGTCCATTCAAACTTGACATCCTTTCGTAGAAATCTTGTCAGTGGGGTAGCTATCATGGAAAATCCCTCTACAAATCATCTATAATATCCGATAAGACCAAGAAAACTTCTGACTTCTGATACATTTCTGGGAGGCTTCTAATCAACAATAGCTGAAATCTTGCTCGGATCAACCCTAATACCTTCACCTGAGAAAATATGTCCAAGAAAACCAACTTCTCGTAAGCAGAACTCACTTTTGATGAACTTGGCATACAACTAATTATCTCTAAGAATCTGTAAAACTGTTCTCAAATGCTCTGCATGCTCAGTCTCATCATGAGAATAAATCAAGATATCATCAATGAACACAACTACAAAATTATCCAAGTATGGTCTGAAAATTCAGTTCATTAAGTCCATGAAAATGGTAGGAGCATTAGTTAAGCCAAATGGCATCACAAGGAACTCATAATGACCATACCTAGTCCGAAAAGCAGTCTTCGGGACATCTGACTCTTTAACTTGCAATTGATAATATCCGGATCTCAAATCTATCTTAGAGAACATAGTGGCTCCCTTCAATTAATCAAACAAATCATCAATTCTAGGCAGTGGATACTTATTCTTTATTTTTACCTTGTTAAGCTGCCGATAATCTATGCACAATCTCATCAATCCGTCTTTCTTTTTCACAAATAGCACTGGTGTACCCCATGGTGAACTACTAGGTCTTGCAAAGCCTTTATCTGTTAATTCCTGCAACTGAGCTTTCAATTCCTTCAATTCCAACGGGGCCATTCTATAAGGAGCAATAGAAATGGGTGTGGTACTTGGAATCAACTCAATACCAAACTCAACTCCTCTAACATGAGGCAAACCTGGTAGTTCTTCCGAAAACACATCGGGAAACTCACATACCACAGGCACAAATTAAATTTTCAATTCTAAATCTTTAGTGTTCAACAAAAAAGCAAGATAAGCTTTATACCCTTTTCTCAAACATTTCTGAATAGACATAACAAAAATCATGGCAAATGAACTATCTGACTCTTCTGAATTAACCCGAAAAGTTTCACCATTTTCACATTTCAACTCAATGAATTTCATTCCATAATTCACTATCACATCATGTGTAGTCAACCACTCCATACCAAGAATCACATCAAATTCATCAAATGACAATAGCATGAGATCAGCCGAGAAATAGTGACCTCTAATCATCAAAAGGCAATTTTTACATACTTTATCTACTAATACATGCTTGCCTTATAGATTCGATACTTTAATCACAAATTTTGTAGATTCTATAGGCATACTCATACTAGGCATCAATTTCATGCAAACATATGAATGGGTCGAACCCGGATCAATCAAAGCAATAACTCTAGTATCATGGAGAGAAAATGTACCTGTAATCATATCGGGGAAGGATGCCTCTTCGCAAGCACGGATAGCATAGGTCCTCGCAGGTGCTCTTAACATCAGGCCTCACTGCTGAATCTCTAGATACACCTCTATTACTTGCCCCAGCTCCTGGATTTCTCAGTGGTCTGCCTCTGATAGGAGCGTTGCCTGATCTTACACTCGGTATTGCTTCTCTTTTAATCATCTCGGGACACTTCCGAATAAAATGGTCTGGTGCACCACAATGGAAACAACTTGTCTCAGTTGCTCGACACTGACCTGGGTGACGTCGACCACATCGGGGACACTCTGGTCTATCAGGCTGAACACTACCAACACTTGCAATCGAAGTGGTCTGAGCTTTCAGACTCATAAATCTTCTGCCTCTGTTTTGGCTAGAATATCCAGCTGAAAAATTAGATCTGGTGGAGAACTCTCTAGGCCTCTTGGATGTAGACTAAAATGACTTGATCATTAGTCTTTTCTTCGTGTCTTGCATCTCAATTTCAACTTTTCCCTTTCCTTTTAATAGCTCCTCTGCCTTACAAGCTCTCTCAACTAGGACAACAAACTCTTTTATTTCTAGGACACCAACCGACAATCGGATATCATCATTAAGCCCATCTTCAAATCTTTTGCACATAATAGCCTCTGTAGAAACACACTCTCGAGCATAATTGCTGAGTCTAACAAACTCACGCTCATATGCAGTCCTTGTCATATAGCCCTGTTTCAACTCTAGAAACTCTTTTCTTTTCTGGTCAACAAGCCTCTGATTGATGTACTTTTTACGGAATTCCTCCTGAAAAAAATCCTAAGTGACTCTCTATTTCGGTACAACTGATACAAGTGTCTTCCACCAATGGTAGGCCAAATTTCTAAGAAGTAATACAACACATTTCATACATTCCTCAAGTGTGCAGGATAACTCATCAAAGACTCTGATAGTATTCTCGAGCCAAAATTCTGCCTTTTCTGCATCATCATCTTTTGTAGCTCGAAACTCTTCAGCTCCTTGTTTTCTGATTTTATCGGCTGGTGGTTTTTCTCTTATAACCGTACCTATGACTGGGGGAGCTACATGGGTGGTCTGATGATTATGAGGGGGTGGAGGTCTAACAGCCGGATCCGTACAAACGAACTCGGTAAACCATTCATTCATAGCTTGGAATAAGGCTTCTTGAGCCCCTCCTCCCTGACTATCTGTAATGGGCCTTTCACTACTATCTGGTGGCACCGTCCCTTCTGCGGGAGCCGGCGCGTTACTCTCTACATCATCTGCACCAGCTTGTTCGGGATCCATAACTATAAAAGAAAACATTTTAAAATCGTTAGAAGTCGTCACACAATCAACATATAAGTATGGCATGTATAGCTAGACTCTTACTCATACTAAATATTTCGAGAACTGACTAAACCTTTACTCTGATACCAATAAATGTAACACCCCTTACCCGAGACCGTTGCCGGAGTCGAGCACGAGGCGTTACCAGACTTAGCTTAGTAATTTGGGGCATAAAAATTTGCTTTTATAATTAATATAGTCTCATTCATTCATTATGTCCCTAAAAAGGGTCTTCAAGACCCTAAAACATGAAATTGAAACAGTTCGGGAACAAACCAGAACCAATTAAAATTTTTCGATCACTTAAACAAATCAAAACAATTTATTTCAACTTTCATAAATAAATTGTCCATCTGCATCATAGTCACTAAATAAATCATAACTCAAATTAAAAAACTCAAAATTCATATCCGTAAATTTTATCTAAAACTAGGCTCGTATATCTTCTTACTAATTTTTCTTCAGAATTTTTAGTCTAGCCAATTAGTACAGTTTATTAGTTAAAGTTTTCCCCTATTTCAGTGTTTGGCTGCTCTGACCTCTATTCACTACGAATTAAACTTCTCCCTATACAGAATTCAAATAACCATTCCATTTATTTCTCTTAAAAGTAGACTCAATGAGAAATCTAGACATATAAATTATAACTCCTAATTGTTTTTTTTAAATTTTTAGTGAATTTCTAAAACCAGAATAAGGGATTCAAAAATCACTCTGACCCTATCTCACCAAAAGTTAAATATCTCATAAACTACAACTCTTTTATTTACTCTGTTTCTTTAATATGAAAATAGACTCAATAATCTATAATTCTATATCTCATTCACTATCTAAATCCATTTATACTATTTTTAGTGATTTTTCAAATTCACGTCATTACTGCTATCTCATACTGTTTTAAAGCTAATTTCACCTTTTTCATGATTTCCATGGAATAACTAGCATTTAGGCATACATAACACCAAACATGTCCTTGATTAGCCATTTCAATAGCTAATCATTATCAAGCCTTTACATACCATTCATTAGCCATATCATAAGGTCATACACACAAAATGGCTACGATGCTATACATGCCGTACTCAAAATGAAACGTCTAGCTATACCAAAATAATCCTTGTGATAGTGTGCCCGCACCTCCGACGTACTTTATGATCCCCAAGTTATCTTGAAAAAACTATAAAAAGAAGGAAAATAAAAGGGGTAAGCATTAAGCTTAGTAAGTTTGCATGCAAATAAATAACAACATTCATAAGAATTATCTTACTACTTGGCATGATACTACTTAATGCAACTTCATTAATTGTCATAGACATATTTTAAACTTCTTCACTTACTCACTTACTTAAATACTTACTTACTTACTTAATCAAATTTATTAATACATTTTACTTACCTTTTTCCTTATCAAGCATACATGAACATTATATACTTACCTTTGCTCTTCTAGCATGAACTTGTCTTACCCTTTTTACTATAACTCTTCTTACCTTACCTTACCTTGATATTCTCTTTAAATTTTCCCGTTGAACCACTTGGAATACTAAGGATACACGGGTAGCTTACCATTTTCATGACTTGTCATTGTCTTACGTGGTATCCTTTTGAAACTTACCATTGACATGCCTCGACATGGTCTTACATGGTATCCTAGCCTTATGAACTCACCAATGCCATGCCTTGGCATGGTCTTACATGGGACCTTTGACTTATAGAAACTTATCAATGCCATGTCTTGACATGGTCTTACATGATATCCTTGCCTTAGAAACCTTACCAATTTCCATGCCTTGGCATGGTCTTACATGGTATCCTTAAACCCCAATGTCATGACATTTGTATCCTACACATTCCTAAGGTTCAACCGGGACTTTCTGAAATTACTTCTCCGTCAATTCATGCTTGAGTCTTCTTTGAATAATTTCATAAAATCAATATACACATGCTGTAAATTAACAAAATTAACATAAAATAATAGAATATTGTATTTATTTACTGCAAACTTACCTCGAAACAAAATACTAATAACTATATCGATTTAGTCCACTATCTTTTTCTTTCCTCGGTCTAACTCTAAATTTCGTTCTTCTTGATCTATAATAACAAATTTAGCTTATTTAATACTCACATTTATTAAAACATTCCTTCACTCAGACTTTGGCAAAATTACATTTTTGCCCCTAAACTTTTACATATTTACACTTTTGCCCCAAGGCTCGGAAATTAAACTGCATCCTATTTTCCTATGTTTTCTGACTTCCTGGTCATTTTTCCCTTCTATGGCAACATCAAATTCTCACTCTAACATGTACTTATGAATATTAGGTATTTTTACCGATTATGTCGTTTTACTCGTTTTCGAGTAAAATCGCTTAGCAAAAGTTGTTTAACACAATTTCAAGCTTCATATTATACCATAAAACATCAAAATAAACAAATTTCACCTATGGGTATTTTTCCCAAATATAAACCCTATGTTAAATTATTGCTCGAATAAGCTTAATCAAGTTATCGGGACTCAAAAAATGTAAAGAACATTAAAAACGGGGCTAAAATGGACATACAATCGAGCTTGGAAGCTTGAAAAACCCTATATATGTTTTCCTCATGTGAAATTCGGCCAAGGGGTTGAATATGGACAAAAATTGGCTTTTAATTTTGTTTTAATTCATTTTAATAACTAAATGACCAAAATGCCCTTAATTAAAAACTATGGTGTTTTATCTTCCTTTAGGTATTTTTGTCCAACCTAGTATAATGGTATAATTACTATCCAAGGTACTCGACTTTAAAAACCCATTACTCACAAGTACTTAGTACCTTTGTGAACTAGAACACACATTTTATGACTTTTGCAATTTAGTCCTAAATATCAAATTGGACCCTCTATCGATAAAATTTCTAAACGAAATTTTCATACAATCATGCAATCATTCCATAGACCTTAAAATGATAATAAAAATAAATTTTTCTGCCTCAAATTTGTGGTTTTGCAACCACTATTCTGTTTAGGCCCTATTTCGGGATGTTACAGCGTATCAGTGGTGAAACACATTAGTATCTGTGGTACCAAGAGAAAAGGGTTACCTGGGAATTCTTTTAGACTTAGTTACAGAAGAAATATATAAGCCAGAGGTTTCTCGATCAAAAGCACAAAGATTTTTTAGAATTAAAACAGGGTTGAATGACTGTGACTGAGTATGAAAGAGAATTTGTGCAGTTGAGTAAGTATGCTCGGGAGTATGTTTCCACTAAAGAAATCATGTGTAAGCGATTTGTTCATGGGTTGAATGAGGACATTAAACTTCTATCCGGAATTCTAAAATTAAAAGAATTTGTTGTCTTGGTTGATAAAGCTTGCAAAGTCGAGGATCTTAGCAAAGAAAAAAGAAAAGTAGATTCAGAGGCTAGAGATTCAAGAAAAAGGTCAATGAACAAGTCATATCAGTATTCATCAAAGAAATCATGAGATTGGTATAGTCGATCCAATGCTTCAATGAGATATCAGAATAAAGATCGTGGAAATCAATACATGAGTCTTAAAGCTCAAGTTACTTTAGTCTTGAGCGTTGGCAGTGTGAGAAACAATAAACCTGAGTGTCAACAGTGTGGAAGACAGTATTTTGGGGAATGTTGGGTGAAATTTAATAATAGAGTTTGTTACAAATGTGGTGCACGAGATCATTTTATTCGGGATTGTCCTGAGCTAATTGATAAAGATAACTTTCAAAATACAAGACAGAGTAACATAGCCACTAGAGGAAGGCCATTGAGAAATGCTGGTAATGTGACCAGTAGTAGAGGTATGACAAAAGACTCTGATATGAGATCCGAGGCCAGAGCACCTGCTAGAGCTTACGCTATTCGCGCTTGCGAAGAAGCGTCGTCACCTAATGTTATCACTGGTATATTCTCTCTTTATGACACTAATGTGATTGCATTGATTGATCCTGGATTGACTTATTCGTATATCTGTATGAATTTAGTGTTTAGTAAGAATTTTTCTATTGAGTCTACTAATTTTGTGATTAAAGTATCGAACCCCTTAGGCAAGTATGTTCTAGTTAATAAAGTCTGCAAGAACTATCCTTTAATTACTCGGGGTTACTATTTTTTGACTGATTTGATGTTTTTTCCATTTGATGAGTTCGATATAATTCTTGGCGTGGATTGGTTGACTCTGCATGATGCTGTTGTGAATTAAAGATGAAAGACTATTGAATTGAATGTCAAAATAGTGAAATCCTTCAAATTGAATCAGATGAGTCTAGTGGATTGCTTGTTGTGATTTTATCTATGTCAGCTCAGAGATATGTGAGAAAAGGTTGTGAATCTTATCTTGCTTATATATTGGATACAAAGGTATCTAAATCGAAGATTGAACCAGTACCAATAGTATGTGAGTTTTCGAATGTGTTTCCAGAAGAGTTTTCTTGATTACCATCGATCAGAGAGGTTGAATTTGCTATTGAATTGGTACCGGGAACTTCACCGATATCGATAGCTCTGTATAGAATGGCTTCAACAGAATTGAAAGAGTTGGAATCTCAGTTGCAAGAGTTAACAGATAGAGGTTTTGCACGACCTAGTTTTTCACCTTGGGTGCACCAATATTGTTCGTAAAGAAGAAAGATAGGTCAATGAGAATGTGTATTAATTATCGACAACCCAACAAAGTTACGATAAATAATAAGTATTCATTGCCGAGAATAGATGATTTATTTGATCAGTTGAAAGGTGGAACAATATTTTTGAAGATTGATTTGAGATCTAGTTATTATCAATTGCGAGTTAAAGATTCAGATGTGCCAAAAACTGCATTTAAAACGAGATACGGACATTATGAAATCCTTGTTATGCCTTTTGGATTGACTAATGTTCCTGCAGTCTTTATAAATTTGATGAATTGGATCTTTAGACCATATTTAGATAGATTTATTGTTGTATTCATTAACGACATTTTGATCTATTCACGAGATAAGTCTGAGCATGCCGTGCATTTGAGGATTGTGTTGCAAACCTTGAGAGATAAGCAATTGTATGCTAAATTCAGAAAATGTGAGTTTTGGCTCAGAGAAGTTGGATTTTTAGCGCATATTGTTTCAGCAGAAGGTATTAGAGTTGATCCGAGCAAGATTTCAGCCATTGTTGACTGGAAACCACCGAGAAATGTATCTAAAGTTAGTAGCTTTCTGGGGTTAGCTGGTTACTATCGACATTTTGTTAAAGGATTTTCAATGATTGTTACACCGATGACTAGACTATAACAAAAAGATGTGAAGTTTGAATGGTCTAAGAAATGACAACAGAGTTTCAATCGATTGAAAGCCTTGCTAACTGAGACACCAGTATTGGTTCAACTTGAGTTGGGTAAGGAATTTGTGATTTATAGTGACACGTCATTGAATAGTTTGGGTTGCGTTTGATGCAAGAAGGAAAATTTATTGCTTATGCCTCTAGACATGTGAAACTGCATGAAAAGAACTATCCAATGCAAGATTTAGAGTTGGCTGCTATTGTTTTTGCATTGAAAATTTGGCGACATCATTTGTACGGTGAAAAATGCCACATCTTTACCGATCATAAAAGCTTAAAGTATATTATGACTCAGAAAGATCTAAACTTGCGACAACGGAGATGGCTCGAGCTACTAAAAGACTATGAGTTAGTAGTTGATTATCATTTGGGAAAAGCAAATGTGTTCACAGACGCTTTGAGTAGAAAATCTCTATTTGCTTTAAGAGCGATGAATATGAGATTGACTTTGTCTGATGATGGTTTGATATTAGCCGAGTTGAAAATCAAACCAGTTTTTCTTCAACAAATTTGTGAAGCTCATAAGTATGATACTGAGTTGCAAGCTAAAGGAACGCAATATGAGTCAACTAGTGATTCAGATTATCAGATCAAAGCCAATGATTGTTTAATGTTTCGAAACAAAATTTGCGTACTAAAGAATTTCGAACTCATTCAGAAAATTTTGCATGAAGCACACAGTGGTTGTCTATCTGTTTATCAGGGGAGTACCAAAATGTACAATGATTTGAAATAAATGTAATGGTGGTCGGGTATGAAACGAGACATTTTAGAATTTGCATTGAAATGTTTAGTGTGTCAACAAGTCAAAGCTGAACATCAAGTGCCTTCAGGTTTACTACAGCCTGTAATAATACCAGAGTGGAAATAAGATAGAGTTACGATGGATTTCGTATCGGGATTACCCCTATCTCCGAAGAAGAAAGATGCTATTTGGGTTGTCATTGATCGACTGATGAAATCTGCAAATTTCATTCCGATATGTACTCACTATTCACTTGACAAATTGGCTGAGTTGTACATTTCTGAGATTGTTAGATTGCACGGAGTTCCAGTTTCAATTATTTCGGATAGAGATCCAAGGTTTATGTTGCGATTTTGGAAGAAATTGCAAAAAGCTCTGGGTACGAAATTGAATTTTAGTATATCTTTTCATTCGCAAACTGACGGTCAGTCTGAGAGAGTAATTTAGGTTCTCGAAGATATGCTCCGATTTTGTGTTTTAGAGTTCAAAGGCAATTGGGAGAAATATTTGCTACTGGTTGAATTTGTGTATAACAACAGCTTTCAATCAAGCATAAAGATGGCATCGTATGAAGCTTTGTATGGTCGCACATGCCGAACTAAGCTATATTGGACCGAGTTGAATGAGAAAAAGATTCACGGGGTTGATCTGATCCGAGAAACAAAAGAAAAAGTGAAAGTAATTCGTTAAAGTTGAAAGCGGCTTCAAATAAAAAAAAATCGTACGTGAATTTGAAACGAAAAGACATTGAATTTCAGATCGGTGATAAAGTGTTTCTGAAAGTATCCCCATGGAAGAAAATCCTTAAATTTAGTCGCAAAAGCAAATTAAGTCTACGTTTTATCAGGCCATATGAGATCATTGAAAGAATAGATCCAGTGGCATTCCGATTAGCTTTACCGACTGAGTTAGAAAAGATCCACAATGTATTTCATGTGTTGATGTTGCGTCGATATAAATTAGATCCTTCACATGTAATTTCTCCGGCAGAGATTGAAATTCAACCTGATTTGACATACAACGAAGAATTGATCACAATTCTAGCTCGAGAGATTAAAGAGTTGAGAAATAAACGAATAGATTTGGTGAAGGTTTTGTGGCAATGACACGATGTCGAGGAAGCCACGTGGGAGCCTGAGGAAGCTACGAGAAAACAATACCCTAACCTATTCACTAGTAAGATTTTCGGGGACAAAAATCCTTAAGGGGAAGAGTTGTAACAGCTTGTTTTTGGTCAAATCAAAATAGTGGTTTTAAAACCATAAATCTAAGGTCAAAATAATGTCTACAGCATGAAAATATGATTGTGTGAAATTTTCGTTAAGAAAATTTATCATTTGAGTGCTTAATTTGATAAAAAGGACTAAATCGCGTAAAGTGAAAAAGTGATTTTCTATTAGCTAAAGGTGTCTAATAGCTATAAAACTTTAAAATAAAGGTCCTTACATGAATATTAGCGCATTTATAACTGAGTGGATTTTAGTGGCATGGCATTTGGTGTAATTATTGAATATTTTTAAGGTTAATTATGGTAATTTGTAAATAATATTAAATAAAATAAAATAAAACCAAATTTTATCCCATTATCATCTTCTCCAACTAATTTCTAGGGAAAGAGAACCCATTTTTTATCCATTTCATTCAGCCAAGCTTTCTAGCTCAATAGGTGAGTCGTTTTTGTCTCGTTTTTAATGATTTCTTCATTTTTGAGATCGTTGCAACTAGGCCTAACTATCCCAGTGACTATTTTGCAAAAATGTTAAAGATTTTGAATGATTCCATTGATGAATACATGTGTGTTTTGATGTTTGATGATAGATTATGAATGTTTGTTGTGAAATATACAAGTTTTTTAAAGTGATTTTTAGTGAAAATGCAAATTAGGAATTAAATTGTGAAATGTGAAAAATTAGTGGTTAAAATGTGAAATAAATGAAAAATATGAGCTTCTAGGGGTATAATAGTAATTCAGCTGGGCTTGGGTTGTGATGAAATTGAATGAATTTTGTTTTACGAGCCTAGGGACTAAATTATAAAAATGGTGAAGCATTAGGGGCAAATGTGTAAAAGTGCTTAAAAGTGTGTTTTGGACTAAATTGAATAGAGAGATAATTAAATAAGCTAATTTTGATTACATATAGATAAACAAAAATGAAATCCAGACTTAGATCGGGGAAAGAACAAGGTCTAGGATTAGTTGACTCGTATCGTCGTTTTTACATCTGAGGTAAGTTCATATGTAATAAGCATTGTTATAATTATGCTTTAAATGATTTGATATTGTATAACTTGTGAAAACGAGACTATGGACATGTTTGACGATGGTTTAGTTATGTATTGGCACTTTGTGTGCGAGATTGAAATAGCTTCGACTACATATATATATTGGCACTTAGTGTGCGAGACTAAAATAGCTTCAGCTATATAAATATTGGCACTTAGTGTGCGTAATTGAGATAGCTTCTGCTATATATACACATTGGCACTTAGCGTACGAGATCAATAGAGTTTCGACTATTTATTTGGCACTTATTATGCAAGTTTCCTGAGCATCCAATAATAATATTCTAAATGGTCCATCGGGTACGTCAAAAATGTGGATAAGTATGAGTTGATACGGAAGGGTACAGGTATGTACGTGAACAGTACTAGTTTGAAATAAGGAGATTATGAAAGTGATAACTAATCTTTTGAAAGAAATTGTGAGAGGATGATGATTTCTTATGTGATTTGTATATTATGTTTTATTTGTTTAAATTGTGTACATTTGATAAGTTAATTTTAAATGCTATACAAACTTACTAAGCTATAAAGCTTACTTTCTGTATTTCTCTATTTTTTATAGTGATTTCAAGCTAACTCAGATTCGGGGACAGTCAGAGATCGCTTTACACTATCCAACTATCACTTGGTACCTTTGAAATTAAGTTTTGGGTCATATGGCATGTATAGGGACTCTGGTCAATATGACATATGTTTTGTTTGTGAATTGAACCATTTGAATTGGCTTGTAAATGTTTATGTTTTGGGATTGTATACATAGCCATGTGAGTTGGCTTATATTGGTGATTTTGATGATGTATATAAATGTGCAAATGGCTTTTGTTTTTAGTATGGTAATTGAACTATGTTGTGTGATAGAGGTTGGATTCATGGTGCTTATTGATAATAGGTAATTTGAATGTCAAATGGTTGTTAATTGGAAAGTTATGTGCTTGTGATTTGGTGCATGATGATGCATGTTTGGAAACGTTAATTAGTTTATTTAAATATGTGAATTTAGTATGATTTGAATGAGTAAAACATGAGATAGCAAGCATGTTAGTTGTTGGTATTGAAATGGTATGTTTTAGCCTTGATTATGATTGAATTGGATGTCCACGTATGCTATGAATGAGTACCATTTGAATTGTGTAGGTGTGTGCAAATTTGGGTGGAAAATTGGCTTAGTAAATAGTCTATTTTTGTCCACACAGGAAGAGACACCAACGTGTGTCTCAGCCATGTGTGACACACGATTATGTTACTCAACCGTGTGTCCCCTAGTGTTGAAATTGAAATCAAGTCAGTATGCTCTACACAGCCTCACACACGGGCGTGTGACTTGGCCCTGTGGCATAAGTCAATATACCCTATAGGTTTGGCATGGCCTAGCACATGGCTTGGCACACGGGCGTGCGTGGCCATTTTTAGGGCACACGGGGTAGCCACACGGGCGTGTGTGTTGGCCGTGTGACCCAAGTCAAAAAGTTACACGCGGTAGGACAAGAGCTGGGACACGGCCATGTGCTCCCATTTCGTGTGTCCACATGGCCTAAGACACGGGCGTGTTTATTGGCCGTGTGAGACACACAGGCGGGCTACACAGGCGTGTGTCACCTATTTTATGCAAAAAATTTCCTGGGTTATCGATTTAGTCCCGAACCATTTCCAATGCATGCGTAGGGCCTCGTAAGCTTGTATTAGGGACAAAATGATTGGTTGCAAATGAAATGTATATGAACAGACTAATTGAATGTGACATGCATGTTTAAATGTGTTGTAAGTCTGGTAATTCTCTGTAACCTTATTTTGGCATTGAATATGGGTGAGGGGTGTTACATTTATTGGTATTATAGCTACGATTTAGTTTATTCTAGGACTAACGTAGCACGTGTAAGAGTCTAGCTATACATGCCATATATAATCTGTGATAATGTGATGACTCCTGACAATTAAAATGTGTTTTCGTATAATAAATGGATCCCGATCGAGCTGTAGCTAATGATGTAGAGAGCAACGCGCCAGCTCTCTCTCAAGGGGTAGCGCCATCTGATTCTAGACCTATGTCGAGTAGTTACGGGGGAGAGACTAAAGAAGCCTTTTTCCAAATGATGAGTGAATGGTTCACACAATATGTCCGGACAAATCTGGCTGCTCAACAACCTCCACCCCCACCTAATCCCCAATCTGTTCCCGTAGCTCCTCAAGTCATAGAACTTCAACGACTGAATCAGCCTCTAGTTGATAAGATTCAAAAACACGGGGCTGAAGAGCTCGAGCTACCATAGATGATGATCCTAAACGAGCTGAATTTTGGCTTGAAAACACTGTTCGGGTATTTGATGAATTTTCATGTACACCAACCGAATGTCTAAAATGTGCTATATGATTATTGAGGGACACGCGTATGTAACACCCCTTACCCGAGACCGTTGCCGGAGTCGAGCACGAGGCATTACTAGACTTAGCTTACTAATTTAGGGCATAAAAATTTTCTTTTACAATTAATATAGTTCCATTCATTCATTATATCCCTAAAAAGGGTCCTTGAGACCCCAAAACATGAAATTAAAATGGTTCAAGAACAAACTAGAATCGATAAAAATTTTCCGATCACTTAAACAAATCAAAAGAATTTATTTCATCTTTCATAAATAAATTGTCCATCTTCATCATAGTAACTAAATAAATCATAACTCGAGTTAGGAAACTCGATATTCATAACCGTAAATTTTATCTGAAACTAGACTCGTATATCTTCTTACTAATTTTTTTTTCAGAATTTTTGGTCTAGCCAATTAGTACAGTTTATTAGTTAAAATTTCCCTTGTTTTAGTGTTCAATTGCTCTGACCTCTATTCACTACGAATTAATATTATCCTTATAAAGAATTTAAATAACCATTCTGTTTATTTCTCTTAAAAGTAGACTCAATGAGGAATCTATACATATAAAGTATAACTCCTAATTATTTTTGTACAATTTTTAGTGAATTTCTAAAGTCAGAATAGGGGATTCAGAAATCACTCTGACCTTGTCTCACCAAAATTTAAATATCTCATAAAATAAAACTCCTTTATTTATCTGTTTCTTTCATATGAAAATAGACTAAATAAGATTTAATTATATATCTCATTCACTATCTAAATCCATTTCTACTATTTTTAGTGATTTTTCAAATTCACGTCATTACTGTTATTTGATACTGTTTTAAAGCTAATTTCACCTTTTTCATGATTTCCATGGAATAACTAGCATTTAGACATACATAACACCAAACATGACTTTGATTAGCCATTCCAATAGCTAATCATTATCAAGCATTTACATACCATTCATTAGGCATATCATAAGATCATACACACAAAATGGCTACGATGCTATACATGCCATACTCAAAATGAAACATCTAGTTATACCAAAATAATCCATGTGATAGTGTGTCCAAACCTCTGACGTACTTTACAATCCCCAAGTTAGCTTGACAAAACTATAAATAGAAGGAAAATAAAGGGGGTAAGCATTAAGCTTAGTAAGTTTGCATGCAAATAAATAACAACATTCATAAGAATTATCTTACTACTTGGCATGATACTACTTAATGCAACTTCATTAATTGTCATAGACATATTTTAAACTTCTTCACTTACTCACTTACTTAAATACTTACTTAATCAAATTTATTAATATATTTTACTTACCTTTTTCCTTATCAAGCATACATGAACATTATATACTTACCTTTTCTCTTCTAGCATGAACTTGTCTTACCCTTTTTAGTATAACTCATATTACCTTACCTTACCTTACACTTGGAATACTAAGGATACACGGGTACCTTACCATTGGCATGAATTGTCATGGTCTTACGTGGTATCCTTTTGAAACTTACCATTGACATGTCTCGACATGGTCTTACATGGTATCCTTGCCTTATGAACTCACCAATGCCATGCCTTGGTATGGTCTTACATGGGACCTTTGCCTTATAGAAACTTATCAATGCCATGTCTTGACATGGTCTTACATGATATCCTTGCCTTAGAAACCTTACCAATTTCCATGCCTTGGCATGGTCTTACATGGTATCCTTAAACCCCAATGTCATGACATTTGTATCCTACACATTCCTAAGGTTCAACCGGGACTTTCTGAAATTACTTCTCCGTTAATTCATGCTTGAGTCTTCTTTGAATAATTTCATAAAATCAATATACACATGCTGGAAATTAACAACATTAACATAAAATAATAGAATATTGTATTTATTTACCGCAAACTTACCTCAAAACAAAATACGATCAATTATATCGATTTAGGCCACTATCTTTTTCTTTCCCCGGTCTAACTCCGAAATTCGTTCTTCTTGATCTATAATAACAAATTTAGCTTATTTAATACTCACAATTATTAAAACAGTCCTTGACTCAAACTTTGGAAAAATTACATTTTCACCCTAAACTTTTACATATTTACACTTTTACCCCAAGGCTCAGAAATTAAACTGCATTCTACTTTCTTATGTTTTATGACATGCTGATCATTTTTCCCTTCTATGGTAACATCAAAATATCACTCTAACATGGACTTATGAACATTAGGTATTTTTATCGACTATGTTGTTTTACTCATTTTCATGTAAAATCGCTTAGTAAAAGTTGTTTAACACAATTTCAAGCTTCATATTCTACCATAAAACATCAAAATAAACACATTTCACCTATGGGTGTTTTTCCAAATATAAACCCTAGGTTAAATTATTGCCAGAATAAGCTTAATCAAGTTACCGGGACTCCAAAAATGTAAAGAACATTAAAAACGGGGCTAAAACAGACTTACAATCGAGCTTGGAAGCTTGAAAAACCCTAGCTATATCTTCCTCATGTGAAATTCAGCCAAGGGGTTGAAGATGGACAAAAATTGGCTTTCAATTTTGTTTTTTATTCATTTTAATAACTAAATGACCAAAATGCCCTTAATTAAAAACTATGGTGTTTTATCTTCCTTTAGGTATTTTTGTCCAAACTAGTATAATGGTCTAATTACTATCCAAGGAACTCCACTTTAAAAACCCATTACTCACAAGTACTTAGTACCTTTGTGAACTGGAACACACATTTTACGACTTCTGCAATTTAGTCTTAAATATCAAATTGGACCCTCTATCGATAAAATTTCTAAACGAAATTTTCACACAATCATGCAATCATGCCATAGACCTTAAAATGATAATAAAATAAATTTTTCTACCTCAAATTTGTGGTTTCACAACCACTGTTCCGTTTAGGCCCTATTTCGGGATGTTAAATTTCTCCCCCCATTAGGGATTTTCGTCCCCGAAAATCTTACCTGTGATGAGATTTAGGTACTGTTTTTGCATAGCCTCTTCAGGCTCCCATGTAGCCTCGTCTACCCCATGTCTATTCCATAATACTTTCACAAGTGTAATACTTTTGTTCCTTAATTACCTTACCTCTCGAGCTAGAATCTTTACCGATTCTTCACCGTAAGTCATGTCTGGCTGAATCTCAACCTTTGTCTGAGAAATCACATGTGTCGGATCTGAACGATAATGACGTAGCATAGACACATGAAATACATCATGAATATTCTCTTCTGTTTATTTAACTAGATCAACCCCGTAAATTTGATTTTCCTTAAGATCTGTACAATACAAAGGTGTGGGATATTTACATCTATAAAAAGCTTCATAAGGTGTCATCTTCAAACTCGACTGATAACTATTATTGTAGGCAAACTCTACTAATGGTATGTACTTTTTCCAACTGTCTTGAAATTCCAGTTCACAGCATCTAAGCATATCTTCAAGTACCTGAATAACTCACTCTATCTGACCATTGGTCTGAGGATGGAAAGCTGTACTAAAACTCAACTTTATGCCCAAAGCTTCCTATAACTTCTTCCAAAACTATGAAGTAAATCTCGGATCTCTGTCTGAAATGATTGATAATGGTACCCTGTGTACTCTGACTATCTCTGAAATATACAACTCGGCCAACTTGTCAAGTGAATAATCCATACGAACTGGGATAAAATGAGCTGACTACGTTAACTTATCAATCACAACCCATACTGCATCTTTCTTTCTTGGTGTCAACGGTAATCCTGTCACAAAATCCATAGTAACTCGGTCCTATTTCCACTCAGGGACTAGCACAAGTTACAATAAACCTGAAGGTACCTGATGTTCGGCCTTTACCTGCTGACAGATCAAGCATCTAGAAACAAACTCTGAAATGTCCCTTTTCATTCCTACCTACCAATAGATTTTCTTCAAATCATTATACATCTTTGTACTACCTGGATGAATAGACAAAGAACTACTATGTGCTGCCTGTAAGAACTTTTGAATAAACTCATCATTCTTCGGTACACATACCCTAGCTCTGAACATCAAACAACCGTCAAAACTGATCTGAAAATCTGACTTTATATCCGACTCACACTGAGCTCTTTTAGCTAACAACTCACTGTCATTTTTTTTAGCTTCATAAATTTCTTCAAGAAACATCAGTTTAGCTCTCAACTCAGCTAAGATAAAACCATCATCCGATAAGGCTAGACTAGTGTTCAAAGCTCTTAATGCAAACAAAGATTTCCTACTCAAAGCATCAGCAACAACGTTTGCCTTACCTGGGTGATAATCGATCACTAGCTCATAATCTTTAATCAACTCTAGCCATCTTCTTTGCCTCAAGTTCAAATCTTTTTGAGTCATCAAATATTTCAAACTTTTGTGATCAGTAAATATTCGGCACTTCTCACCGTACAAATGATGTCTCCAGATCTTCAGCGCAAAAACAATAGCAGCTAGCTCTAAATCATGTGTTGGAGAGTTCTTCTCATGTGGCTTTAGCTGTCTAGAGGCGTAAGAAATTGACTTTCCTTCCTGCATAAGTACACAACCAAGTCCATTCAAGGATGCATCACTGTAAATCACAAACTCCTTACCTGGTTCTAGTTGTACTAAAACAGGAGCTTCAGTCAACAATGCCTTTAACTTGTCAAAACTCTGTTGGCACTTCTCAGTCCATTCAAACTTGACATCCTTTCGTAGAAATCTTGTCAGTGGGGTAGCTATCATGGAAAATACCTCTACAAATCGTCTATAATATCCGGCAAGACCAAGAAAACTTCTGACTTCTGATACATTTCTAGGAGACTTCTAATCAACAATAGCTGAAATCTTGCTCGGATCAACCCTAATACCTTCACCTGAGAAAATATTTCCAAGAAAACCAACTTCTCGTAAGTAGAACTCACTTTTACTGAACTTGGCATACAACTAATTATCTCTCAGAATCTGTAAAACTGTTCTCAAATGCTCTGCATGCTCAGTCTCATCATAAGAATAAATCAAGATAACATCAATGAACACAACTACAAAATTATCCAAGTATGGTCTAAAAATTCGGTTTATTAAGTCCATGAAAATGCCAGGAGCATTAGTTAAGCCAAATGGCATCACAAAGAACTCATAATGACCATACCTAGTCCGGAAAGCAGTCTTCGGGACATCTGACTCTTTAACTCGCAATTGATAATATCCGGATCTCAAATCTATCTTAGAGAACATAGTGGCTCCCTTCAATTGATCAAACAAATCATCAATTCTAGGCAGTGGATACTTATTATTTATTGTTACCTTGTTAAGCTACCGATAATCTATGCACAATCTCATTGATCCATCTTTCTTTTTCACAAATTGCACTGGTACACCCCATGGTGAACTACTAGGTCTTGCAAAGCCTTTATCTATTAATTCTTGCAACTGAGCTTTCAATTCTTTCAATTCCAACGGGGCCATTGTATAAGGAGCAATAGAAATGGGTGTGGTACCTGGAATCAACTCAATACCAAACTCAACTCCTCTAACTGGAGGCAAACCTGGTAGTTCTTCCGGAAACACATCGGGAAACTCACATACCACAAGCACAAATTAAATTTTCAATTCTAAATCTTTAGTGTTCAACAAAAAAGCAAGATAAGCTTTATACCCTTTTCTCAAACATTTCTGAACAGACATAACAAAAATCATGGCACATGAACTATCTGACTCTTCTGAATTAACCCGAAAAGTTTCACCATTTTCACATTTCAACTCAATGTATTTCTTTCCATAATTCACTATCACATCATGTGTAGTCAACCAATCCATACCAAGAATCACATCAAATTCATCAAATGACAATAGCATAAGATCAGCCTGGAAATAGTGACCTCTAATCATCAAAGGGCAATTTTTACATACTTTATCTACTAATACATGCTTGCCTAATAGATTCAATACTTTAATCACAAATTCTGTAGATTCTATAGGCATACTCATACTAGGCATCAATTTCATGCAAACATATGAATGGGTCGAACCCGGATCAATCAAAATAATAACTCTAGTATCATGGAGAGAAAATGTACCTGTAATCACATCGGGGAAGGATGCCTCTTCGCGAGCACAGATAGCATAGGTCCTCGCAGGCTCTCTTAACATCAGGCCTCACCGTTGAATCTCTAGATACACCTCTATAACTTGCCTCAGCTCTTGGATTTATCAGTGGTCTGCCTCTGACAGGAGCGTTGCCTGATCTTACACTCGGTATTGCTTCTCTTTTAATCATCTCGGGACACTCCCGAATAAAATGGTCTAGTGCACCACATCGGAAACAACTTGTCTCAGTTGCTCGACACTGACCTGGGTGATGTCAACCACATCAGGGAAACTCTGGTCTATCAGGCTGAACACTACCAACACTTGCAATCGAAGTGGTCTGAGCTTTCAGACTCATTAATCTTCTGCCTCTATTTCGGCTAGAATATCCAGCTGAAAAATTAGATCTAGTAGAGAACTCTCTAGGCCTCTTGGATGTAGACTGAAATGACTTGCTCATTAGTCTTTTCTTCGTGTCTTGCATCTCAATTTCAACTTTTCCCTTTCCTTTTAACAGCTCCTCTGCCTTACAAGCTCTCTCAACTAGGACAACAAACTCTTTTATTTCTAGGACACCAACCGACAATCGGATATCATCATTAAGCCCATCCTCAAATATTTTGCACATAATAGCCTCTGTAGAAACACACTCTCGAGCATAATTGCTGAGTCTAACAAACTCACACTCATATTCAGTCATTGTCATATTGCCCAATTTCAACTCTAGAAACTCTTTTCTTTTCTGGTCAACAAGCCTCTGATTGATGTACTTTTTACGGAATTCCTCCTGAAAGAAATCCTAAGTGACTCTCTATTTCGGTACAACTGATACAAGTGTCTTCCACCAATGGTAGGCCAAATTTCTAAGAAGTGATACAACACATTTCATACATTCCTCAAGCGTGCACGATAACTCATCAAAGACTCTAATAGTATTCTCGAGCCAAAATTCTGCCTTTTGTGCATCATCATCTTTTGTAGCTCGAAACTCTTCAGCTCATTGTTTTCTGATTTTATCAACTGGTGGTTTTTCTCTCATAATCGTACCTATGACTGGGGGAGCTACATGGGTGGTCTGATGATCATGAGGGGGTGGAGGTCTAATAGCCGGATTCGTACGAACGAACTTGGTGATTTTAAAGTGTCTTTGGCAGAACCTCGACTGCCACTAGCACTTCCAGGATATCTCGGAGGTCTACCTCGTGGAATAGGAGCACTCAATTTTTGGGCTACTTCCACCTCTTTATCGGTTCGCTTTGGGTAGTCTCTAAGGAAGTGGTCAAGAGAACCACATCTATAGCATGCGCCGCTCTTTATCCGACACTCTCCAAAGTGAAATTTATTGCAGCTGTTACACTTTAGCTTTTGGTCATCAACACTCCCCACACTAGTCACCACATGGGAGGAAGACTTTTGATTACGTCGTTTGGAGCCTCTCGCTCTACCCGAATATCCTACGATGAAGTGGAGCATTGATAAACGCCAAATTATACATGTTTTTACCCCAAATACTTAGCATATTTCTGGATGTTTACTATTATATTTGTGGATTTTGGTGCTCTTAATTCGTTTATTTCATGTTTTGTACTCAGGAGAGCACCAAGGGTCAAAAGGAGCCAAAAACGAGCTAAAAAGGGATAAAATGGACCAAATCGAGAAGACCACACGGGCAGCTCACACACTCGTGCCTTTCAAGGGTGTCGACCAAGGTTTACACGACTCACACGGCCTGGCCATTGAGGACACACGATCGTGGCAATTTAACAGATCGAACACGGCCTGGCAACCACGTCACACGGTCGTGGCACACAGACGTGTCCCTTTTTCAATGAGTTGTATTTTACATGGAAAAAGGATACTTAGGGGGCAAGAAAGCAAATCAAAAGCCTATATAAACACCCTAAGTATGACCTAGAAAGAGGCCTCTCTCTCCAGAACTTTTCTGGAACACAGACCACACATCGAGAATTACTTGAAGGAAGTCGGACGATCCATCTCAAAAGCCAGAGCTACTCCAAGACTGAAGATCTCTCTCAGAATTCCTTCAGGGGTTTTAAAGTTTTCTTTATGTTTTGCTATTTTTATACTTTTGAGATGTACTCTTATTTTATTATGAACTAAACCCCTTAGATACCTAAGGGGGATAAAACCTATGATGGATCTTATTATTATTATCTGGACTGTATGATAAATACTTGATTTGTTCTTAATTATGTGTTCTTAATGCTTGAGTTAATATTCCGGGTATTAATTCATGATTTGATGTAATTATACAGAGGAGGAATAGACCCTGCCTAAGAGTAGATTTGGTTTAATTAAGCAGAGTTGATCGGGCGCCTAGAAATAGGGTTACGAGATTTTACCAGATTAGGGTGAAACCTAATATGAGAGTCCATAGATTGAGCTAATACAACCCTAGAGTGTTAATTAGAGAAAAGTCTCGGTTATTCAATCTAGGGGTTAGACATTATTAGTCTTGAATAGGGATAATAACATAGGTTAGGGAGTCTCACGGATCAAGTCAAATGAATAAATCGTCCGGTTCAGAGTCAGATAACAAGTGAAATCTAGGTGGATTCCTACTTGGGTGTTGTCTTTATCAATTGCTTTTCTTCAAGTCTTTTTCTAAACTTTTGCTTTGATTAAATTAGTTAATTATTTTAGATAATTAGTTTAATAAACAAACCCTTTTTATTCTTAGGCTAGATAATAAAAAGATAGTTATTACTATTACTTTTGGTTCCCTTGGGCACTACATCTCGGTCTTGCCATTACTATACTATTGTTCGATAGGTGCGCTTGCCTTTTCGTCGTGATAATAGTTAGTCCAGGTCTGATCTTCATTATAAAAATTTATTACTTGTTACGAATCACTGCGATCAAACGTTCATGTTGGCTCCTCGATTTCTTTGTAGGAAATGAGAGCATCTTACCATTGGATCTCTTGTTCGCAGCTTGAACCTCTCTCTTAGCCTGCTTCCTTTCATTATTGAGTTCCTCAGCCTTCTTGGCCCTATCAGCTAATGTAGCAAACTCTCGTATCTCAAGAATCCCAATCAATGGCTTGATTTCCTCGTTCAAACCTTTCTCAAAGCGTTTACACATTTCTGACTCTGTTTGAACCCATCCAGTCGCATGCTGACTCAGCCTTACAAACTCCCTTTCGTATTCCGCTACAGTCTTATTTCCTTGTTTAATTTCCAAGAACTCCTTTCACTTCTAGTCTAAGAACGTTAGACTGATGTATTTCTTCTTAAACTCTGCTTGGAAAAATTCCCAAGTAATGTTTTCCTTTGGTACCACTGAAGATACGGTCTTCCACCAGTGGTATGCAGTATCTTTTAGGAGAGATACAGCACACTTTAAACACTCCTCAGGTGTGCATGATAATTCATCCAACATCCATGTAGTATTCTCGAGCCAGAACTCGGCTCATTCAATATCATCATTAATCTTAGCTCTAAATTCTTCAGCCCCATACTTTCTAAGCTTGTCTATCGGGGCTTTATCAACTCTTACAGGTGCCATACCTCGTGGCCCTTCCTCATCAGGTCGGTTAGCGGGCGGGGGAGGTAGTGGTATGTTAGGGTGATTCCTCAAATAATCCCCAAACCATTCATCCATCATGTCAAAGAAGGCGGCTCTAGCCTCTTCCTGGACTTTAGACATAGGCCTCCTACTACTACTAGAAACAGATCGTTGTACGGAAGCTGGTGCATGGCTCTCGGCTCCCTCAAACTCATCTTGTGCTTGATTCGAAGACATTTACTATATTAAAAAATAATTAAATAGTTAGTAGATGTCACACTATCAGCATTCATAAAATGGCATGTATAGCTAAACTCGATGCACTCTACGGTAGTCCTACCACCGACTAAATCGTAGCTCTGATACCACTAAATGTAACACCCTTTACCTGTACTCGAGACCGGGACTAAGTACGAGGCATTACCAGACATGTACTCAAACATTCTTGGGAAATACGGGTTATAAAAATCGATCCAATTTGAACACAATCAAACAACATCTTAGTGTCTCTAATATGGGCCTACGGGGCCCAAAACATACATTGAGAAAGGTCCGAGACTAAACCGAGGACCTGAGAAAGTTCTTGAAAAATTTTCTGAGTTAAGCCTACAATGCACACGCCCGTATGCTTTGGGACACGCCCGTGTCCCTCACCCCCGTGTGAAATTAATTGAATTTATTTTCTATTTCGAACCTACAGGGGTTTTCACACGGCCAAGCACACCCGTGTCCCTGGCCTTTGTCCTACACACAGCCTAAACACGCTCGTGAGGTCGTCCGTGTCCAAAAACTCAAGCATTATGTATATGACGTTAGCATGCATTTAGGGCACACGGCCAAGACACACGCCCGTGTGCTAGGCCGTGCCCTCTACACGGTTAAGACACATGACCATGTCTCTACCCGTTTGCTTACTACCATGCATTCTGACTTAATATTTTTAGGTGCAGGGGATACACGCCCATGGGGCAGTCCGTGTGTCACACATGGCCTAGACGCACGCCTATGTGTCCACCCGTGTGGACCTTGTTAGGCTATTTTCCAAGCCTTAGGTCACCCTCTAATAACCATATCCACTTATAGTTTTCAATAACACTTAACATGGTCTAATTATACTCTAAAATGGCCTTAATATACCTCATTGCATGTAAACCTCATTTCATCAGTTTTTATACATGCTAGGTTGTCCCCTTTATATTAAGGATTTCCATGACTTGTAACTCAATTAAGATTGGCTCGTTATCTTAACTCATTGCCAAAATTGTGGCCTAACCACTCCATGTGATTTGGTCATGCTACATATGACTAATTGTAATACACCATATATAATCATCACAAGAATATTGTAACACAACATGCACAATTTGGTATGTCATAACCTACACCAGCATGAGCCAATTTCCAAGGCCATATACAAGTGAATATGTATACTTTTATAAGCCTTCATATTGGTTAATCAATGACACATATAACAAAATAACAAAAGGCCTATACATGTCATTAAACAAAATAAAAGTATCTATATACCAAAGCTAAACAAGATAATAGTGTGTTGACTCTCCAACTGTCTCCCAATCTTTGCGAGTCCACGAGCTCTGTAAGACAGGGAAAAGAGTGGGGTAAGCATTTACATGCTTAGTAAGCCTGAATAACTGGAAAGTTAACTTACCGATTAATTAGCATGCATCCATATTAGGCAATAAAACTAACAAGTATGAAATAGGTTCCCTATCACAAGCACTCAACCAATAAGTTAGTCTCATAATAATACATCATGTAATTTGACTTAGATGAGCTCATCATCCAATGTTTTCATTTTTATATCTCATGTTAATCCTGTTAAGTTTCCTGGAAATCTCGATGGATTACCCATTTACTGTTAAGTCATAAGAGCGATCATCTCATGTATGCACTCCCGCGAACCTCGCAACTTACGGCTGGATTACCAGTTTAGGCTAAATCTCCCGTAATATCAACTTATAAGGTGATTTCGGG
The DNA here is from genome assembly GCF_025698485.1 of Gossypium arboreum. Lineage (NCBI taxonomy): Eukaryota > Viridiplantae > Streptophyta > Magnoliopsida > Malvales > Malvaceae > Gossypium > Gossypium arboreum. The sequence continues at coordinate 106,790,811 of NC_069070.1, read as the reverse complement.
ATTACCAGTCCAGGCTAAATCACTTATAGTTACAAACACCCTTAAGGGGCTTGAATCTGAATTACCAGTCCAGGCCAAATTCAGAATCTAATCAGATTACCCGTCTGGGCTAGATCTTTTCGATATTTAAGATTAACGGATTACCCATCCGGGCTAAATCCCTTCTGTAACACATGCAGAATCTCAAGTCACATATAAATCATGGTTTACCCATCGGACTTCCTTTTTAACCTCAAACGGGACATTTATCACAATGTCATTATTAATATCGCATTTCATGGACTTTCATGCCATCATCAAATACAATATTCATACATTCATAAAACATGCAATTAGATATATTATGAGTTTACTTTAAGTTATTCGAACTTACCTAGTATTCATCTCGGTTTCGCGTTTCGATTATTCCGAAACCTATTGTTTCTCTCGATCGACCTTCGAAATTTGTTCCTCGAGGTCTATAACAATAAAAATGAACAATTAATTACTCACATTATTCCTTTCGAGTCTAAATTTCACCCCCAGACAAAATAATCGTTTTGCCCCTAGCCTTTCACATTTTTACGATTTTGTCCTTAGGCTCGTATAATGAAATGCATGCAATTTCCACCTTACCCAAGCCTAGCCGAATGTTTTTCCGTCTTATGGAAGCCCATATCTTTCCATTATTTCACATTTCTGCGACATATTTTACACCTTTTGGAAAAAGGTTCTTTTAGGGGTTTTTCATGAAAATCACCTAATAAAAGATGTTTAACACACATCCAACTTTCATATTCCTCCATAAAACATCAAAGACTAAATATGTCACACATGGTTCATTTTGAAAACATGAACCGTAACTCAAAATATAGGTAGAAACGTTAAAAATGAGGCTTGGGAGCACTTCCTTTTGAGCTTGAAAATGTTGAAAACACTAGATATGGAGGGCTTGAGAATTTCGGCTGGATGAGGGAGAAGAATGACTGATTTTTGCCTTCATTTCCCCATTTTATTTCATTAATTAGCCAAATGATCAAAATGCCCTTAAGCACTTTCTTTAAAATTTCATCCATAACCCATTTTTGTCCAAAAACTTAGAAATTGGGAAATTTCTCTTTAAGACCTTCTAATAAATAATATAAAGCAATTTCATAAAAATTTCTTCTAGAATCCAAGTTTTGCGATTTATTCAATTTGGTCCTTATTTTCCAATTGGACATCTTACTTATAAAATTTCTTCATGAAACTTTAACACATGCATATTATCATATTCTAGACCTCATAATAACCATAAAATAAATATTTCAATGTTGGATTTGTCGTCCCAAAACCACTGTTTTGACTAGGCCCTATTTCAGGATGTTACATTTCTCCCCCCTTAGGAACTTTTATCCTCCAAAGTCTTACCAGTAAACAGGTGAGGATATTGGCCTCTCATGGTTTCTTCCGACTCCTATGTAGCCTCTTCACACCATGTCGATGCCATAAAACTTTTACCGAAGCCACATCTTTATTTCTTAGCTGTTTAACCCCACGACCCAAAATCTTAACTAGTTCTTCACCATAAGTCATATCCGATCTAATTTCGATCTCAGTCGGTGAAATCACATGAGAGGGGTCTGATCAATATCGCCTTAACATAGATACATGTAATACATCATGAATCTTTTCTAGTTCTGGTGGCAATGCCAAGCGATAAGCTAATGGTCTAACTCTTTCAGTGATCTCGTACGGTCCGATAAATCACAGACTTAGTTTGCCTTTCCGGCCAAATCTGAATAAATTTTTCCATGGAGATACTTTCAAGAATACTTTATCTCTGACTTGGAACTCAATCTCTTTTCTTTTCATATCAGTATATGACTTTTGCCTATCCAATGCTGCTTTTATGTAATCACATATCACTTTAACCTTTTCTTCAGTTTCCTTAATTAGATCAACTCCATAAATCTGACTCTCGTTGAGTTCTGTCTAATACAATGGAGTTCGGCACTTCCTACCATACAAGGCCTCATAAGGCGCCATCTTCAAACTTGTTTGAAAACTATTGTTGTAGGCAAACTCTACCAATGGCAAGTATTCTTCACACCTACCCTAAAATTCAAGGATACAACATCGCAGCATATCCTCAAGAATTTAAATCATCCGTTCAGACTGACCATCACTCTGTGGGTGAAAAGCTGTACTAAAACTCAACCTAGTACCCAAAGCTTCTTGTAACTTCTTCTAGAATCTCGAAGTGAATCTCGAGTCTCTGTCTGAAATAATCGATAATGGAACCCCGTGTAATCTCACAATTTCAGATATATACAGATCGACTAACTCGTCAAGTGAATAATCTGTCCTTACCGAAATAAAATGAGCCGACTCTGTCAACTTATCAACCACAACCCACATAGTATCTTTCTTTTTCGGGGTCAATGGTAATCCTATCACGAAGTCCATAGTGATTCTGTCCCACTTCTATTCGGGGACCATCACAGGCTGTAGTAAATCAGAAGGTACTAATGTTCAGCTTTGACTTGCTGACATATCAAGCATTGCGATACAAATTCGAAGATGTCTCTTTTCATGCCGTCCTACCAATACATTTTCTTCAAATCATTGTACATCTTGGTTCTTCCCGGATGAATAGAAAAACGGCTATCATGTGCTTCTTGCAAAAATCTCTGAATAAATTTCATCGTCCCTCGGGACACAAGCTCTACCTCTGAACATTAAACATCCATCAGGACCAATCTAAAAGTTTAATTCAATGCCCGACTCACATTGAGTTCTTTTAGCTTGCAGGCCATTATCATTAGTCTGAGCATCATAAATTTCCTAAAGAAATGTCGGCCTAACCCTTAGCTCTTCCAAGACTGAACCATTATCAAACAACGCCAATCGAGTGCCCATGGCCACAAGTGCAAACAAGGATTATCTGTTTAACGCGTCAGTGACCACATTTGCCTTACCAGGGTGGTAATCGATGATCAGCTCATAGTCTTTAATTAATTCTAACCATCTCCGCTATCTTAGATTCAAATATTTCTGAGTCAGCAAATACTTCAAACTCTTGTGGTCTGTGAATATACGACAAATCTCACCGTATAAGTAATGCGTCTAGATTTTCAAGACAAAAACAATGGCGGTAAGCTCTAAGTTGTGTGTCGGATAATTCTTCTCGTGTGGCTTCAACTGCCGTGAAGCATAGGCTATCACCTTGCCATCTTGCATAAGTACACAACCCAGTCCATTTAAGGATGCATCACTGTAGACCACAAATTCCTTTCCTGACTCGGGCAATACTAGAACATGGGCTTCAGTCAGCAATGTCTTCAACTTCTCGAAACTCTGCTGACACTTTTCTGTCCATTCAAACTTAACGTCTTTCTGTAACAACCTCGTCATTGGATTCGTTATTATAGAGAATCCTTTCACAAATCTTCGGTAGTAACCAGCTAAGCCCAAAAAGCTTCTAACCCCGGTTACATTTTTAGGTGGTTTCCATTTAACGATGGCAGAGATCTTACTTGGATCAACTTGGATGCCATCACCTGAAACAATATGACCCAAAAATCCTACTTCTTAGAGCCAAAATTCACTCTTGCTAAATTTTGCATACAATTATTTTTTCCCGTAAAGTCTGCAACACAGTCCTTAAATGTTTCGCATGCTCTATCTCATCCTTGGAATAAATCAAAATGTCGTCAATAAACACAACGATGAACTTGTCCAAGTAGGGCCAAAATATCCTATTCATTAGGTCCATAAATACGGCCGGTGCATTCGTTAAACCAAATGGCATGACAAGGAATTAATAGTGACCATACCTCGTTCTGAAAGCTATTTTAGGTACATCCGATTCCTTAACTCGCAGCTGATAGTAGCCAGATCTCAAGTCTATCTTAGAGAACACAGTGGCTCCCCTCAACTGGTCGAACAAATCATCGATTCTTGGCAAAGGATACTTATTCTTAATAGTCACCTTGTTCAGTTTTTGATAATCTATGCATAGACTTATCGAATCATCCTTCTTCTTTACAAACAATACGGGAGCACCCCAAGGCGAAAAACTTGGCCTTGCAAAACCTTTATCTGTCAGCTCTTGCAACTATGCTTTTAACTCTTTCAACTCAGTTGGTGCTATCCTGTACGGAGCAATAGAAATAAGAGCTTTTCCTGGCACTAGTTCAATACCAAACTCTATCTCTCTATCAAGAGGCAATCCGAGTAATTCTTCCGGGAACACATCTTGATATTCACATACTATTGGTACGAATTCAATCTTCAACTTCGTTTCCTTAGTGTTTAGTATAAAAGCAAGGTAGGCTTCATACCCTTTTCTCATATATCTTTGAGCAATTATTGCTGTGATTACAACCGGCGGAGTATCCAACTCTCTTGAATCAACCCATAGAATCTTACCATCTGGGCACTTCAATTCAATATACTTGCCACCACAATTTACAATTACATCATGCAGGGTTAACCAATTCATGCCAAGTATTACATCAAACTCATCAAATGGAAATACCATAAGGTTACCAGGAAAACAGTGACTCTAAATCGTCAAAGGACAATTCATATAGACTTTGTCAACCAAGACTAACTTGCCTAATGGGTTCGACACCCTAATTATAAATTCTATAGGTTCAATGGATATATTCATGCTAGACACCAATCTCATGCAAATGTATGAATGCGTTGATCCTGGATCAATTAAGGCAACAACACAAGTGTTAAAAAGAGAAAAAGTACCCGGGATGACGTCAGAAGCAGAGGCTTCGTCCCGAGCGCGTATTGCATACGTTCTTGTCGGGGCTCGAGTGTCTGATTTTATAGTGTCTTTGGTCGCAACCCGACTGGCACTAGCATTTCTAGGATATAACTGGCACTAGCATTTCTAGGATATCTCGGAGGTCTACCTCGTGGAATAGGAGCACTCAATTTTGGGGCTACTTCCACCTCTTTATCGGTTCGCTTTTGCCAGTCTCTAAGGAAGTGGTCAAGAGAACCACATCTATAGCATGCACCGCTCTTCATCTGGCACTCTCCGAAGTGAAATTTATTATAGCTTTTACACTTTGGCTTTTGGTCATCTACACTCCCCACACTAGTCACCACAGGGGAGGAAGAATTCTGATTACGTCATTTGGAGCCTCTCGCTCTACCCGAATATCCTACCAATGAAGTGGAGTGTTCATGTTGGCTCCTCGGTTTCTTTGTAGGAAATAAGAGAGTCTTACCACTGGATCTCTTTTTTGCAACTCGGGCCTCTCTCTTAGCTTGCTTCCTTTCACTATTGAGTTCCTCGGCCTTCTTGGCCCGATTAGCTAATGTAGAAAACTCTTGTATCTCAAGAATCCCAATCAATAGCTTGATTTCCTCATTCAGACCTTCCTCGAAGCGTTACACATTTTTGACTCTGTTTGAACCTATTTAGTCACATTCTGACTTAGCCTTACAAATTCTCTTTCCTATTCCGCTACAGTCTTATTTCCTTATTTGAGTTCCAGGAACTCCTTTCGCATCGAGTCTAAAAACCTTTGACTGATGTATTTCTTCTTAAACTCTGCTTGGAAAAATTCCCAAGTAATTTTTTCCTTTGGTACCACTGAAGATACTGTCTTCCACCAATAGTATGCAGTATCTTTTAAGAGAGATACAACACACTTTAAACACTCCTCAGATATGCACGATAATTCATCCAACACTCGTGTAGTATTCTCGAGCCAAAACTTGACTCGTTCACAATCATCATCAATCTTAGCTCTAAATTCTTCAACCCCATACTTTCTAAGCTTGTCCACCAGGGCTTTACCAGCTCTTACAGGTGCCATTCCTCGTGGCCCTTCCTCATCAGGTCAGTTAGGGGGTGGGGGAGGTCATGGTATGTTGAGGTGATTCATCAAATAATCCGCAATCCATTCATCTATCATATTAAAGAAGGCGGCTCTGGCCTCTTCCCGGCCTTTAGACAAAGGCCTTCTACTACTAGTAGAAACAACTCGTTGTATGAAAGCTGGAGCATGGCTCTCGGCTCTCTCGGACTCATCTTGTGCTTAATCGGAAGACATTTACTATATTCAAAAATAATTAAACAGTTAGGAGATGTCACACTATCAGCGTTCATATAATGGCATGTATAACTAAACTTGATATACTCTACGGTAGTCCTAGAACCGACTAAACCATAGCTCTGATACCACTAAATGTAACGCCCCTTACCAATACCCGAGATGGGGACCAAGTACGAGGTGTTACTAGACATGTACTCGAACATTTTCGGGAAATACAAGTTATAAAATTTGTTCCAAGTTGAACCCAATCAAACAACATCTTAGTGTCCCTAATATGGGCCTACGGGGCCCAAAACATATATTGAGAAAGGTCCAAGACTACGAGGACCTGAGAAAGTTCTTGAAAATTTTCTAAGTTAAGCCTCACACACCCGTGTAGAGGCTATGCACACGCCCGTGTGCTTTGGGACACGCCCGTGTCCCCTACTTGTGTAAAATTAATTGAATTTATTTTTTATTTTGTCTGGGACATCGGCATCGTATTTGATTTCGTGTAAGACCCTGTCTGGACAGTGGCATCGATATTTGATTACATGTAAGACCATGTTTAGGACGTTGGCATTGTACGAGCTTTCCGAGCTATCTGCGTATCCTTATGATTTCGAACTGTTCAACGGGTATTTTGAGAAACGAATGATTATATGAAATGTGTATCCGATTCAGGTATGTTTTAAATTGTATATCATATTTTTTGTTGAAAGGTAAGTACATGTATCTCCGTGATCAAGTGATTATATATGACAAAAGTATGAGAACATATGCTATATGTGCAAATGAATGGGGAATATGTGAAATGTATTTGAGCTATGTGGTTTGTGATAGCATTTGGCTAAGGAGTATATGTATATTATGATGCTTATATGTTTATATTGTTAAGTTTATTTGTATATGGCTTACTAAGATTTTGAAAGCTTACTTTATGTGTCTTTCAACTGTTTTATAGATATCAAAGCTACCAGAAGCTCAGGAATCCTCGAGGATCATCACCACACTATCGAACTATATTTTGGTACCTTTTAAAAGTGTAATTATTGAAGTATGGCATGCATAGGCTAGAAGTATTAGAATATATTTTGTAATGTGTATATCATGCCATGTAATATGTCTAGATTTTGGTTAAACTTATGGTTTGAATTTGGTATATGATATGTGATGCAATGTTGCTATTATGAGGTGTTTTTGGTTGGCCAAAAGAAATGGTCAATTTGGTAAGGTTTTGGTATATGTTTGATTGTGGATTTGGTAAGAATTTGGTTTATGAATGTTATGTTTTGATTTGTGAATTATGAATGAAATAGGTTAATAAATATATGATATGAATGATGATTGATTCGGGTTTGAAATTGGTTGAAAATATGATACTTTAGATGCCTATTTGCTGCTTGTAGGGAGGACCCTTAATGGGTCGCAATTTGGCCTTGCAAATGGCCTATTTTTGCCTACACGGGCGTGTGTCTCAACCATTTTGCTAGAGGGCCATTTCGAAATAAGACTGGGCAGACCACACGGTCGCACACACAGGCGTGTGCTAGGCCAAGTTAGTTTCAAACACAGGCTAAACACACGAGTGTGTAACTGGCCGTGTGACCCAAGTCAGTAGCCTCCCTCATTTTCACACGGCCTGGCACACAGGCGTGTCTTGTGGCCTTGTGGACAAGTCAGTATGTATGTCCTGTTTTGACAAGGCCTAGACACACAGCGTGTCTAATGCCATGTAAGGCACTCGGCATGTTCACACGGGCGTGTGACCTGTACAACTTTGAAAAATGTTTAAGTTTTGAAAAATTTTGTATTAGCTCGGTTTAGTCCCAAACCCTTTTCTAATGTACGCTTAAGGTCTTGATAACCTATATAAGGGACTCTATAGTAATGTTTGACTATGATTGTGGATGATGTATATGAATTGTTCATAAAATGTTCTGATTTGTCTGGTAACAGCTTTAACCCTTGTTTGGTGACGGAAATGGGTTAGGGGTGTTACAGCGTGTGACTTGGCCCTGTGGAATAAGTCAGTATACCCTACAGGTTTGGCATGGTCTTGTACATGGCTTGGCACACGGGCATGTGTGGCCATTTTTAGGGCATACGGGCTAGTCACACGGGCATGTGTGTTGGCCGTGTGATCCAACCCAGAGAGTTACACGGGGTCAGGCACGGGCTGGGACATGGCCATGTGCTCTCATTTTGAGTCTCTACACAGCCTGAGACATGGGCATGTCTATTGGCCGTGTGAGACACACGGGTGGGCCACACAGGCGTGTGTCCCCTGTTTTATGCAAAAAAATTCTAAATGTTGAAAATTTTCCTGAGTTATCAGTTTAGTCCTGAACCACTTCCTATGCATGCTTAGGGAGGCTTGTGTTAGGGACAAAATGATTGGTTGCGAATGAAACGTATATGAACTGACTAATTGAATGTGAAATGCATGTTTAAATATGTTGTAAGTTCGGTAATGCTCCGTAACCCTATTTCGACATTTAATACGGGTGAGGGGTGTTACACAAAAATAGGGGAAGGAGAAAATTTTGCAAAATTAAGCTATTTTTCAAGGGAAGGGATTCAAACTCGAGACCCTGATCGATTTGCATTGTCTCCTCATTTTTCTTTTAACCACTGGATCGCTTACTCATCTTTGACATAATTCAACATTCTTTTAAGAAAAAATATGGGAGGTTAGAACTCTCCCCCTTAAAGAAATTTCAACATCGAAATTTACCTGATTCAAATAGGTGAAGATACAAAAGTCGAATTGGGTCCTTTCGCTCTCAAGTAGTCTCTTCAATGGTATGATTTCTCCAAAGTACATTGACTAAAGGAATCTGTTTCCTCCTCAAAACTTTGACTTTACAGTCTAAAATCTAACTAGGCTCCTCCTCAAATGTTAATTTTGGTCTAACCTTCATCTCCTCAACTGGAACAACTTGAGAGGGATCAAATTGATATCATCTCAACATTGAGACATGGAACACATCGTGAATGCGATGCAACTCAAGAGGCAATTTGAGCTGATATGCCACTGGACTTACCCTTCTAAACATCAGATAAGGTCTAACGAATCTAGGGCTCAACTTGCCCTTTTAACTGAATCTCAAAAACTTCTTCCATGGAGAGACTTTAAGAAAAAACTAATATCCCACATTAAATTCGATGACCTTACGCTTTAAGTCGGCATATGACTTCTGTAATTAATCGCATTTTATCCTCAGTCTTCGAAACCAACTCTGGACCCAATAACTTCTTCTCACCCAACTCAGTCCAATATAAAGGTGCATGAAACTTACGACCTTAAAGAGCCTCGTAAGGTGCCATTTGGATATTAGACTGGAAAATGTTATTATAGGCGAACTACGCCATCGGTAAATGCTCCTCCCAACTACCCTGAAAATTTATCACACAACTCCTCAGCATATCCTCTAAAATTTGAATTACCCTCTCTGATTAACCATCGGTCTGTGGATGAAAAGTGGTATTGAAGTCTAACCATGTACCCAAAGTCTCATGTAATTTCTTCTAGAATCAAGACGTAAAGGCGGGATCCTGGTCTAAAATAATTGACACTGGCACTCCGTACAATTTCACTATCTCAGAAATATAAAGCTTAGCTAGCTTTTGTAGAGAATAATTAGTACAAATAGGAATAAAATGAGCGGTCTTAGTCAATCTATCCACTATGACCTAGATAGCATGTTTTTTAGTAAGTATTAAACGCAACCCACTAATAAAGTCCATAGTCACCCTCTACCACTTCCACTGCGAAATACGAATCGTCTATAGTAACCCAGATAGAAATTGATGCTCAGCCTTAACTTGTTGGGAAGTCAAACATTTCGCCACCAACTTAATTACCTCTCATTTAAGACCCAGTTACCAATACACTTCCCTTAACTCATGGTATATCTTAACTCAAACTTTGATCGTTTAGTACACAATATCTACCTCTGAAACATAAAATACCATCAAAATTAATCCCGAAGTCCTCAATTGATCCATCCTCAACTTGTTTAAATTGAGGTGTTCAAGATTCATCCAAACTCTACTTATCTCTGATTTCCTGAACCCAAATAGGCTTTACTTGCAACACAGACAAAATACCCCCATCATCGAATACACTCAAACAAGCAAACATAGCCCTCAATTCAAACATTGCCCTTCTACTCAAAACGTCTACCACTACATTAGCTTTCCTAGGGTTTTACTCTATCGTACAATTGTAGTCTTTTAACAATTCAAACCACCTACACTACCTCAAGTTAAGCTCTTTCTGTGTAAGGAGATATTTGAGACATTTGTGATTCATGTAGATAATGCACTTCTCACCATATAAGTAGTGTCTCAAAATTTTAAGAAAGAAAATGACAACTGCCAACTCCAAATCATGAGTAGAATAGTTACATTCATATGGCCTAAGTTGCCTCGAGGCATAAGCTACAAACTTACCACCATGCATTACAACAAATCCAAGCCCAACATGCAAAGCATCGCTAAAAACAACATAATATTTACTAGATTCTAGTTGAATTCGAATAGAAGCTTCAATCAATACAGATTTTAGTTTCTCAAAGCTGGTCTACTGCCCTTTCTCCCATTTAAATGAAGTATTCTTCCTTAACAGCTTACTCAATAGGGCTTCTATCAAGGAAAAATCTTCAACAAACCTTCGATAGTACCTAGCAATACCCAAAAAACATTGAATCTTTAAGACATTTTTAGGTTGCTTCGAATGCAAGATAGCTTCAACCTTTTTAGGATCCACATGGATACCCTCTACTGATACCACATGACCCAAAAACATAACCTCCTTCAACCATAACTCGTACTTACTGAGTTTAGCGAAAAGCTATTTTTCACGAAGAATCTACATGACTACCCTCAGATGTTAATCGTCTTCAGATTTTTTCTTAAAATATACTAAAATGCCATCTATAAACAGAACGAAAAATTGATCTAGAAAAGGGTGAAAGACATGATTCATAAGATCCATAAATGCAGTTGGTGCATTAGTCAGTCTGAAGGGCATAACCAGAAACTTGTAACGTCCATAACGAGTCCTAAAAGAGGTTTTGGGTACATTAGATTCTTTCACCTTAAGTTGATAGTACCCAAATCTTAGATCAATTTTCATGAAGACAATTGCACCTTTGAATTGATCGAAAAGGTCGTCAATCCTTGGAAGAGGATATTTATTCCTTATGGTTAGCTTATTATGTTGTCTGTAATCAATTCATAACTAGAGTGTACCATATTTTTTTCTTTACAAACAATACTGATGCACCCCATGGCGAAACATTAGGTCTTATGAAACCCCTATCCAACAGTTCTTGCAACTGTACTTTTAACTCTTTAAACTCTTTCAGTGTCATGTAGTAGGAAGCAATGGGCAATGGTGCCCTTACTGGAAACAACTCAATACCAAATTCCACTTCCCAATCCGGAGGTAACCCTAACAATTCCTTGAGAAAGACACCAAAAAATTCCCTTAATATACAAATATTACCGATAGAAGGATCGACTGCACTCGCATCTCGAACATAAGCCAGAAATGTTTCACACCCTTTTCAAACAATTTTCTCTGCTATCACAGCAGAGGTCATATTAGACGGCATTCGCCAACCATCACACGGATGTTCCTCAACCATTACAACTTCCTTTCCAAACCCAGTTATCAAAGTTACACTCTTCAATGCACAATCCAAACAGACTTGGTGTTCAACCAACCAATCCGTTCCCAAAATCAAGTCAAATTCATTAAAGGAAAATTCCATCAAGTCAACAGGAAAGACTCCCCTTGAACATCTAAAGGGCATATCTTATATATTTTATTTACAAGTATAGATTATCATAAAGGGATGACTACAATAATAGTATTATCAATTTTCTATACACCAATCCTTAGTTTTACAGCCACATCACATACAATATAAGAATGGGTAGATCTTATATTAATTAATGCAAAATAATGCACCAAATAAATAGTAAAGGTACCTACAATGATGTCAATCCCATCTTTTATTTTCCTAGTGTCTAGCCACATATACCAAAGTAGGTTGTCTAGTTTTAACTCGATTCACACCCTGAACCGGTGCTTTCTGTCCTTGATTTTTTATCCCATTTTGGTTCTGATTACAGCCCCTCTGAACAACCTGATTACCTGACCGCCTCCAGATGTACTAACATCTAGAATGTGAATACTGTAGTAAAAGACATATAAATGAGGCGGTATCTGCAAGTATACTGGTCCAGTTGTAATATAGTTACAATGGAGTAGGTGAGTACCCAATGGAGGCTAGTGCTAGATCAATTTTAACATAAACACTAAAAGATCTAATTAGTACTCTAAATTAGTTATCGTACGAAAACATAAATAAAATAGATTTTTAAGATTTTTATAATGGTAAAATAATAATAAAGAAATAGATAACAAGAGATTGAAAAGTAGGATTAATCAAATTTGATTATGGGTGATTAGATCGTTTCGATAATCCTCATCAACTGTTGCTTTGGGTTCCTCTTCAATCAACTAGTCGTTATCCTAGCATGATCTTTCGATCTTCCACTAAAATAATGAGTCGGCAATGACTATTTATCTTCTAACCTCACAGTCTAGACTGACTTGAGGTGAAGGTGTTCACAGATAAACCATACCAATTTTGGGTTAATTCTCATATTGATGACTTCCTAGGGTTGTCAAGCCTACGGTTTAGGTTCTTCCTTTCCCAAATAGTCGATCCATTGAGTAACCCTATAAAATAGTTAATAGATCATACCTCCACTCACTAATCCCCCATAGAAGGATTAGTTCCTCATGATTTTTATAAACAATATAGAATCGATATAAAGAGTAAATATTATAAAAAAACAAAAAGTATAGAGTTTAAGAAAAATCCTTATTTGTATTAAAAATGAAAGCGAATCCACAACATTTGATTGTCTCCACAAATTAGATCTCTAGAGATAAAACAAAGAACAAATTGAAAGTAAATCTAAAACCTAAGAAAAGAGAAAAACTAAACTGGAATTATAGGAGAAATTCTAAGCTAAGTAATTGGTGTCAATAATGTGTGACAAATAATCCTGTTTATAGATTTCAAGTAGTCGTTGTCCTTAACCCTAGGTTAGTTGACGTTCTTAAGCTTCAAGTTTGATTGTGCGAACCAAAATGCCCTCTGGCTATTATTAATTCACATCCAGAGTCGATGTTGCAACACATCAAGGCATGAGTTGTGACATAGAAGTCGATATACTCCTCTTTAAGATGTCTTCAGAGGTATGTTGCGACACCTTTCAATTGTGTCGCAACAATGAAGGCAATGTCGAGATTTCTCCATTCTACTTCTGGTGTTGCGACACCAAACCCTCCGTGTTGTGACATAGTGACCAGGGACTATTTTAGGCTTGAAAATAAAAAAATAATAATAAGGCTAGAATAGCAGCATATTTTACTGAATAAAGCTCAAATCGATAGTCACAAAAAGGGAAGATTTTTTGCGGCAACCACCACCAACAGAGGCAATTTTGGGGACAGTTTTGGGCAGCTCAAAAGGTGAGTTTTAAAGTTTGAAAATGACCATTTAGATCAGTAACCAACACCAAAATTCTAGATCTAGAACAGGGAATTTTTCTACTAAAAAATTAAGAAGAAAAACGAAAGAAAAAGACACTTGAGAGTTATCTAAGGGGCAGCAATGGTAAACCTTTTGGAATCTTTGGAGGTCTTCTTTGAAGTGATAAAAATATCAAATTTAAGGTTGGAAAAATAAGGGAAAACATAAGCAAAGAAGAAAAGGAAAGTGGTGCAAAAATCCACTACTAATCGAGAAAAAATGGGCTGTAAAGAAGGGGTTTTGAAATCCAAAGCTTAGAATCAGTACTCTGCATCACTTCGTTATATGTGAGTGGGTCATCATCTTACTATTCGGCACTGTAACACCCCAAAATCCAACCTAGAAGTTTTGGTAGGATTCCAGAGGTCACATTGATCATCGAGTGATTGTCGGAAAAATTAAAAATTTACAACTGGAAAACATTACAGCATTTAAGTTGTGTAAAAACGTTTAGTTATAAAATCCCAATATTACAAATTTTTCAATCCAAAGAAAACCATTTACGAAAAGCCCAATTTAAAACTGTACCACGTTTCTTATAACCATTTACATTTCAAAACCATTTACCAAAATAGTAATCGAAAATAAGACTCTTAAACATGTTTCCTTATAGAGACTGTCCGAGGCCTCCGTGTACTAGGTCCAAGCTTCGAAAGGTGTGAGGAAGTACCTGAAAGGGGAAACACTATAGGGGTGAGCTGCTCGAGCTTAGTATGAGTTCGAGACGTGACTAATAACAAAATTACAGGAAACAGTTTGATAGCAAAACAAACTTACAGGGATACACGAAATCAGAAAGTAAACTCAGAACCAACATCCTAGCAGAATGTAACAATTCAGGCACACCATGTCACACACAGACACTCAGTCACAAATACCAATCAATCAAACAAAATATAATCAAGTATTAAAAAAAACCCACCTGTCTAACTAAAACACCTCTCGTCCCAGATCACACCCCAAAAGAGTTGTTTAAGCTCATCCAACCAAACACACCACATAAGACCTCAAGAGGCCCATCCAAACCTACATACCATGTATACGGGCTAAGCCACTCAGATAATAATACGCCGCAGGGCTAGCGTATATACAGTACAGTGCATTGCTGTAAACCATTGTACCAACATGTTGCAGTTTAAACTGCCAAATCAGATAATAATACGCAGTAAAACTAGTGTATATGCAGTACAATATGGTAAACCGCTATATCGGTAAGTTGTAGCTAAATTGCTAGACTAGAACCAGTCTTCTTTCCTTTCACAACCAACCTAAAAATTACTATGCTTACAACCTCACAGAATTAGTGAACACATCGAAAAAAACAGACATACACATACCCAGGTAACCGAGTTCAGATTCAGATATCTCACACAAAAATCACAAATAATGCATAAACCACAGTCCAGATCAGAGTCTTAACTACCCTTACTAAAGCCTAGCCAAGGGTCGGAACATACAGACATAATTTCATATCAAAAACATATACGGAACTAAAATTGGTGACTTAGGGCCACAAGGTCGTGTGCTCTGGCTTTGGAAATGCCTAGGCCGTATGAGGGTCAACAAGCCCATGTAAGGGGGAGACACACCCATGTGAGGGAACACACGCCCGTGTGAGAGGAGGCACACGGTCGTGTGGGAGGAGATACACGGCCGAAGGCACATACCCGTGTGAGCCAGAGACATGGTCGTGTGAATAGACCATGTAACTTTCTGTCCAATTGTGCTAAAATATGGTTCAGGGCGGACACGAAAATGTGAGAGTCTCACACAACATTGTGCCCACCAAACATGGCCATGTGGCCAGGCCGTGTCGTACCAAATCACCTAAACCCTAATTCCCAAACACACACGCCCATGTGCCCAAGGGACATGGCTATGTGGATATCGACTAATTTCCATAAATCAACCACAAGATCATGTGGCTAGATCGTGTGGCACCTAATCTTGCCCGAAAACCCTAATTCCTAATTCCACACGATCGTGTGAAAATGCATACGCTCGTATGGCCACCCATGTGTTCACGAAACCACACCAGAACATGTTGAAATTGCTATTTTAGCCATTAAATTAATCCCCGACCTTTTCTATAACAAAAATATATCAGAATACAAAGTATTCCCCACACTTCCTCAATAACTAAATACCCAAAATCAACGGTTTAGAGACACACAAGAATTGACGAATCAACAACTCGCAAATAAATTACATAAGGTTCGAATCCCACACCTGATTTATGATCAAAAACATCCAGATGCTGACTCGACGACAAATAAATGAAGCTTCCCAAAACCACAAACACAACCTTTTTCTTTTACCAAAAAGAAGAAAAGAAAGAGAAAAAAGATAGGAAAAAAACAATAATCAGATAAAGGTGAACATGAAAAAAGAAAATAGGAAAATAATAATAATAATAATAAAAAAACTAAATAATTATTTTTAAACTTAAAGCAAATATACTATTTCACAATAGAAAATATTTCACCCAAAATGCACACATAATGACTTGAACCCAGAACCCAGAGGTACACTAACTCTCATTCAACCACCAAACTAGCAGGCTCATTCTGAAACTAAAACGCAGAAACTATCACGAGTGCGCAACCTATTCACTAACCCTTACTAAGAATCTCAAACTTCTAACCCCAAAAACTGAGGTGTTACAGGTAGATTCAGTGTTAAAAACACTTCCGCCAGATTGGAAGAACTCAAGCCTATGAAAGACCCTCCCACTGCGACGAAGCACCCTATTTTGTTGATCGTTTGTAGGTCTATTATTAGGAGTTGGTTCTGGAACTGTTCCATTAAGTTTTTGTATCTTTCCCAAAAGTTTCTTGAATACTTCTTTACTCCAGGGTTTGAAGTCATTCATATAACTTTCTTTAAGGAAAGTAGCATGATTTGACACCATAATAGTTTGCTCTTTCAGGTTATAAAACAAACCACCATCTATTCGCCTCAGATATCCTACAAATATGCACAATTCTGTATGTGAATCCAACTTCCTCGCATCTTTGTCCAATACGTAGGCTGGGCATCCCCAAATCCTTAAATGTTTTAGACTTGGCTTCCTGCCATGCCACAATTCGTATAGAGTTTTCGATGCTGCCTTAGTTAGCACATCATTCAAAATATAGGAAGTTATTTGTATCGCATGTAAAAATTGGGTAATAAATGTGAGAAATTGTGAAATATATGGGTTGTGTTCTCGAAAATTCAGTATAGCTTCACATCTTGGATTTCATTATCTCGATTTTCTTATCATTCTTATTGTTTAATTTATTAAACATGGCTCATCTATAAAGGATATTCATTGATCGGAAATAATTATATTTATTACGATTATAATCTCTAGTTTGATCATGAGAGCATGGTGATACTAATCTCAAGTTTTTCTAGTTTTCGTGAAAGGGGTTGATATCGGCAAAAGTATAGACAATGGAACCTCAAGCTCAAATTTGTATAATGGTTTTCTTTTCTCAGGTAAGCTTGATTAAGGTCAATGAGTTAAAGCGGGATATTATGTTTCATTGAGCTAATGCAGTTTGTAAAGATCTTTTACTAGCATGTTGAGGGAATTATGAAAGATTGTATGTTTGAGTTGTTCTAACAAAGAGGTTACTTTGAAATATTATTATTTGATAGTTGAGATCGACTCAATTGTTTTAATTAGAGCGGGTTATTCAGTTGAAAAGTATTTTGAGTTATATGCATTTAAGTTTATCCTCAAGTATGGAAATAATTTTGTGCATCCACGGGTAAATAGACGGACAGCCTGAAGGAAGAATTCATGTTCTAGAAAACATGATACAGAAATATATCTATTAGATTTGTTCTAATCGAAAGACGTTATTATGAGTTAAAGTTGTTTTGATTGATAAAGTTATCGCGCTTGTGAAGTTTGAATGTTCTAATACTTGTTAACAAAGTTTTAAACAGTTGAAAGCATTGTTAACCGAAGCACTAGTTCTGGTGGCTTCGAATAACTTAACATTGAACATATCATGTCTAACAATGTTCGGTTCCTTCTCTCTGCCACGTCATTCTATTATAGAGTTCCCGGTGTAGTTAGCTTGGATAGAATCTCATTCTCTATGAAGTACCCTAAGAACTCATCAGATAAAAATTCCCCACCTCGATTTAACCAAAGTGTCTTTATCAGTAAACCTAGTTGTTCCATGTCGAGACGATTTTGACAACTATTCTTTAAGAATTTATCCTTCAATGCTTTTCTTTGCTTATTTGAAAAAGTCTCATTCTTAAAGGTTTACTTTTGCTCTTTCGAAAGACAAGATTGAATTGTGCCAATGCTCAACGATATATTAATGGTTTTCCACTCTTTCCCTTATATATCTTATGGTTGATCTTCCTCAATGGTGATGTTTAGTCCCTCATGAAATGATGCGTCTAACACCTCATGTTGCCACATATCAAAATGAACAGTTCTATCAAATAACTCCACTAAAATTTTTTCATTTGACATTATTATCTTCATTAGTATAGATGAAAAGGATGACACTGGTCCAGGCTTTAATGTCATTTTAACAACAAAATGATGTGTTTATCAAAATCTTCAAAAAAATTTAGGAAATGGCCAAACTCTAACATTGAAATTTTGAAAAGTTCAAAGTCTCTTGCTTTCTAATATTGAAAATTTGAAAAGTGTCTGAATTTTTTTTTCTAAAGTGCGTTTTATTATAAAGGAACCCTAATAGAATACATAAAAAATATCAATCCAAAAAAAAAAAAAAAAAAAGAATGCCACCCACGACAGGTACCTAATAAGACACTAGCAATACAATACATGCATATCAGATCCTAAGCAACACACTACAATGATAGATGACGCATTACCAAAACTAATAGAAAACTTTTATCATCTCCATTTTTCCTTAGCACTTTAACCTTTGCTAAGTTATTTGCCTTAGTGTTCATAGCTCTTAGAATATGCCGAATCATCCACACACCGGCAGAGCCGAGACCTGCAACCTTTGTAATCTTGAATTGCGCTAAAGTCCCTAGCTCTCTAGCACTGAAGTTTTGAAAAGTGTTGAAATCTCTGCCTTTAGAACACTAAAATTTTAAAGATACTGGAGTCTCTGAATCAGTAACATTGAACTTTTGAAATGGTAGAAACCTTCGATGCCACAAATCTAAAAAATTGGAGTCTAACATCGTAAATCCTAGGCTTTGATAACAATGTTAGGGAAATTGGGCCCCCCAAATGAAACTTTAATACACTGAAGTCATAATCAAGCTACTGTTCCCTCCAATGAAACTTTAATACCGAACACTAAAGTCATAATAAAACTACCAAGCACAATGAATAAATTCGACAAATAACTGTTGAACTAAAAATAAATTAAGGAAAGAACACATCAAAATTTACGAGGTTGGATAATTCACCTACTCCTCAGGCACTGCTATAGAAAGATGACTTCACTATCTCCAAAGAAGATTTAAACTACTTGAAAATCCTAATTAGATGATTTCCCAAACTTATTGGGATGAAAATAAAGGATTAGACCTCGCCTTTATAATGTGGTTAAAACCCTTTACATTAAATAAACAAGTAATGTGAAATTAAAAATCTGCACATCTTACAAATAACTAATGTTGGATGTAAAATAAAAATTAGTATTTAATACACAATGGTAGAATTTCTAACTTCACTAACTGTGTTAAAAAATTGGTTTTCGAAATATCAATTAACAACACATAATGATTTGCTAAACTTGATTTTGAAGTTAAAAAAATATATCCCCAATTTATTAAAAAAATAATCCTAAAATAAAACCATAATTTTTTTTATACGCTGAAACTTGGAAAGAGGATGAGTTTTGGTTCATCTCAACCTTAAACTTGAAACATTTACAAATTATTTTCCTGTCATATTAAAATAAAATTTGAAAAATCATCTAATAATTAGATTTTGGTGTAATTATTTACAGTGTAACATATTTGGACAACCACTGTAATTGGTGAGTCTCACCAAATTTAGTGTAATTACACTTTTCAATTCTTAGGAGAGGGAAGAGCATAAGTAATTACACCCAAATCCTACTTTAAAAATTATTTTTATACAAGTAATAAAAATTATATTATAAGCACTGATATGTGTGACAAAAATTTCTTACATTATAAAAATAATGTGTATTTTATAAAGTTATAATAAAATTATATATTTAAATCCTAAAAATTTTAAAATTATGATGAAGAGGTTTATTATAGAAAAATAATTTACATATTATAAAAGTGTTATAATATATTTATTTATAAAAGTTAAGGCTAAGAAGTATAGACATAATTTATTTATGTGTTCATGTTATATATTATAAAAATAATATACTTATTCATTAAAATTGTTATAGTTTTTTCTTATCATATCATATTTGTACAGGCCCAATTATGCCCGGCCCAAACTAAAAGACCAAACCCAATTGAATACAAACCCTAAAGCCCAAATCCTAGCCCCTTGCAGAGAAGAGAAAACAGAAGACCCTCAAGCCTCAAGAAGACACTCGGCCAACCAATGGCCGCCTCAAGACCACCACCAAGCATATGCTCCTCCATGCGTCGACACGCCCATACCACCGCAAACACAAACAACAAAAACAACAGCCACAACAGAGGAATAAGAGCATTTTTTATTGTTATTGTAATCGGTTATAAAACCGAAGGGAGAAATTTTGAAAAAAAACGGATTGTATTTTGAAAAGGGGGGTTTTTATTTTTTTACAAAAAGAAAGATTGTAACACAGATATTAGAAATCAAAACGCACACAAGTGAATCGAAGAACGATTGGAAACTAAAAGGTGTTCTTGGTTCTTTTTTATTTTTATTTAGTTTTTTCTTTTGTATTTTCTTTTATTTCTTTCTTTCTCTTCGCGAATCTGTTTAAGCAAAAACTAAAAGGAAGGAAAATGGCTCACCTGAATCCCTTTGAGCTCGCGTCGGAGTGATTTCTCCGTCGTTGTAATCGAGTTCGGCAAAGGGACAAAGAACTCTTTTTTTCTTCGTTCTTTGGTTGCTGAAAGTTTAGCCTTCAAAAGAGGCTTTGAAGACAGAGCGTAAAAGCTCATTCTCCGCAACACCGATCACCGGCCATGGCAGCGTGCAGGTGAGCATGGAATGGCCTTGTCGGCTGAAAGAAGGAGAAGAGATAGAGGAGTCTGAAACTGTTAGGTTTTTAGAAAAAAAATAAAAAAGGAAATAAAGGCTAAAATGGTTTCAAAATAAAAGTTTGATTTAAATAATAAAACTAAAACAACGCCGTTTGGGTAAAGGGAAAGGGTCCATGCGCCTAAAATGGATAATTTGTGTGGCTATTCTCTTCCACTTTTCTGCGTTTTCATTTTAATCTCATTTTCCTTTTTATTTTTCTTCAAATTCTCCTCTTTAATTTTATTTCATTTTTAATTTAGCCCAGGGCCTTGCTAGCCAAAACACAATGCATAAGGACTAGGGATATTATCTCATTTAGTCCCTGCTACTTTCAGCGCACCGCAATTTGGTCATTTGATTTTATTTTATTTCTATTTTTACCCCAAAACCCCATTTGACTTTCAAATTAGTCCATTTTTGTTAGTTTACTCACTCACTCATTCATCTATTTATTTGTTTATAAATATATTTTTCCATTATTTTTCTGTTTTACTTGTTCATTTATTTATTGGTAAATATTATTCGTTTACATTATTGGAATCATTAATTCATAATTCTTTTATTTCTCTCAATTTTATTTACTTTTGTTGTTGTTATTTTGTTATCTTTTATTATTTTATTATTTATTCATCTATCATTCATTTTTATATATATTTTCTTTCATTAATTACTCATTTTATTTATTATCATCATCATCATTATTATTGATATTAATATTATTATTATTATTATTATTATTATTATTATTATTATTGTTACTTTTTGTCACTATTGTCATTATTATATTATTACTATTATTATTATACTTATATTCATGTTTATTCTATTTTTCTAACATTATTACTGTTTCTCGATCTTATTTATTTATTTATGTTCCTATTATATTTCCATTCATGATACTTCTATTTATATTTATATAGTAATATTACGTTTATTTTCATATATACATATTTTATTCTTGCTATTATCATTTCATTTATTTATATCTTTTACATAGTTTTTAAACTTTAGATTTTTTATTTATATTATTTATGTCAAAACTCTTTTATGTATATTTTTATTCTAAAGTTATCTTTCCACATATATTGTGTATTTTAAACTACCATACGTATTATTATCTTGCGATTTTTTATATATCTTTTAGTTTAAGTTATTTTATACATAACACGTATTTTAAAATTCCGTATGCATTATTTTATACTATCTTATACATCAATCGTTTTAAATTCCTTTCATTGTTACTTATTTTGAACTTTCTGTACATTGCTTACTCTAAAATATTTTATATACTCATTATCTTACATACATATCTATATACATATTTCGTGATAAAATTGTTTTAATATATATTATTGATTTCACGTTATCTTATATATACGATTTGTCTTTTTTCTTTTAAACCAATTTACATATATGTATGTACATATATACATTTCCATTCAAATCTATTATGTATATATTTAAAAGAAATTTTTTATATATTTTATTATTTAAAACTTTTCATATATCATTATCCCTTTCATATATTATTTATATTAGGCCTTTTATTGTATATATCATCTATTTAAAGTTTCATATGCATTACTTGGTTTAAATTATTTTGTATGTTATGCACTTCAAAATTCATTTACATCATTATTTTTATAAAGGAAAACTACTTTATACATTTCTTAACTCCAAATTCCATTTTTGAAATCGGTTAAATCCCAACTCATTATGCTTGGATTTCAAATGATTATACTTTTGTTACATCTGGTCTTATTTGTCCGTTTGTCATACCCTTACATGTTTTATGTTCTAAATTCAATACTTTGCATTTTATATTCATTTATTCGTTTACCATGTTATGTTATTTATCTATTCATTATTCATGTTATTTATATATTATTTCTATTTCGAAATATACATGCTTTATACTATATACGTTTAGCCTCCTCACCTATTCATTGAGTGGTCTATATGTTTCATACATTGATTCGTAAAGCTTTGTCATTCTAATCATGTCCAAACATTTTAACATTATGACCTTTTTATGGTACATTTTTGTTTCATCATTTTAATTATTCATCGTGATTTGTTTCTAAACGTACCTCTTAAATACTTCACTAAAGTTTTTAGATTCAAATTTAAAACAAAAGAAAATCTTGAAAATATGGCAATGTTTCGCGTTTTTTGGAACACCAAAGAATTGTGCCCTAACTTACGGGGTTTCGATTCTCTCGTTGATTCTAAATAGCCAAATATCCTTTTGAGTTTTAAGAACACATGAAATTTCAATTAAAATTAAAGATAAACTTGCGCTCGGAAGTTCAAGGTATCGCGTCCTAACTTACGGGATGTGATTCTCTGATGTCTCGAGATGAGGAAATCTTTAGCAATCGTTTTGATCCAATTCAAGCACTCTTAAACTCGACATTCATAAAAAGGGATCGTATTTCAAAATTTATTTTAAAACTTTTCAATTTACGATATTAAGACATTAATTAATCAATTAGGTACCAATTTTGGGCGTTACGAGGGTGCTAATCCTTCCTCGTACGTAACCGACTCCCGAACCCGTTTTCACAAATTTTATAGACCAAAATGTCATTTTAGTAAACTAAAATGTTCTATTAAAACAAGGGTGATCCGATCACATCCAATAAAGATCGGTGGCGACTTCCGTTTTAATTTTCACTTTCAAAATCAAAGTCGATCCCGTTTTAAAAAATTGTTACGACAATATTTATAAAAAATAACTTTCTAAAGTTATGATAAAATTTATATTATTTATAAGAAGTGTTATGAAAGTTTTGGAAAATTTATAAAACTTTTTTTATAAAGGTTATATATTATGAATTTTATATTATTTTTACTTAATTTACGTATTATAAAAAGGGATATAACCTAGCATAAGTCTTTCTTTAAATTAAGTTTATTTAAGTTGTTATAATTAAATATAAATGTTATTTGAACTGTGAGCCGAAATATTATAAGGTCGATGCTAGTTATGCAAATAGAAAAGATTTTCTTTTACCATATTGTAGGGTATGATACCATTTGAGAGAATAATGTTAGATACAAGCACCACAAACAGCTAGCGAACTCTTTAATATGAGATATTCAATACTTTAAATGTGATTGAGAAAACATTATATTTCTCATATTAACAACATTATCTTAGTATAGCATATAAAAAGGTTAGATCGTACCAAAATGTTGTATATTTTATAACTTCAATCATAGGTGAAATTGAGATGATTCATACTTCAAAGAGTACATAGAAAAAGGAAATCTTGATAATCTTAACGATGCATATTCAAATTCAGATGGTAATAAGTAGCATATGTTAAATATTAAAGAGGAAATAATCTAACACAACAATTAGATAAATAGTATATTTATTATCAACTACTTTTTATACTAACATAATACAAATGACAATTTGATTTTAATTTGTGTTGTTTGTTTAGATATTATTTTGTCAAGTTAATATTTTTTTATATTTTATAAATATAAATTATGTAACTATATAATTACAATTTATACTATTAATCATAATATTAAAATTTACGATATAATTATATTTTATCAACAAAACACATTTATATATATATATATATATATATATATATTTATAATTACAAGGATGGATTTAATTGGCCTGTGTTTTCCCAATTTAGGGTAGCGTATTAGCAAACAAATTATTTACAACTTCGAACATTTTTCTAAAGAGAAAAAAAAAAAAGAAGACAATGTATCTCATTAAGGTGGACCTAAAGATCTTATCAAAAACGATGTTTTTGTCTAACAAAATCTAGGGCTTTGCTTTTTTGGCCCCCCACCAGATTTGCTGTCACATAAGAATCTCTCTATATAACACCCAACCCCTTCAACGTTCAAGCCCCCTCCCCTCACCTTCCCATTTCTTTTCTTAGCCTTAATATCTTTAATTTTCATAAAGAAATTATTTCTTCTCTTTTACTATAAATTAATTCTTGTTCCATCTCACTTCATTAACTTTGGGTCATCAATAATTAATCGAAACCATTACCAGAAATAATAATAACAAATAATAATAAATATCTAAACTTCTCTTATTATTGATTGAGCTAAAAAAAAAACAAGCTGTCTCATTACTGTGGAAAACTTCTAGGGTTACTTTGTTGTTGGCTTGCCCGAAAGAAGAAGAGGAATGAAGGAAAATGGTAGAAAGCACGGCGCCTTATCGCCATGCGCGGCGTGCAAGTTACTTAGAAGGAGATGTGCGCCGGACTGTGTTTTTGCTCCGTATTTTCCAGCTGATGAGCCTCAAAAGTTTGCTAGTGTCCATAAGGTGTTTGGTGCTAGCAATGTTAACAAGATGTTACAGGTTCATTACTTTCTCCATGCACTCTCTCTCTCTCTCTCTCTCTCTCTCTCGCTCTCTCTCTTTTCTGGCAAATAATTTGGGAATTTTCTATTTATTTAAATAAATTTTGTAGTATATGTTCTTCCAATGATTTCTTGGAAAATTAAAACCTTTGGGAATTAAGATATAAAAAGTCTAACCACATTTTAACTCGATTGGTTTATGAAGTCATTCTTAAGAGGTAATATTTAATAGGTTTAAGATTCAAATCCTCACATTCCCCAACTATGACTGACCAACTTGTAAAAAGAAAAAGAAAATCATTAGGTCAAGTATATAAAGTAGAGGGAATTTTGTTCTTGAGGGCGTGTTTTAGGGTTTTTGCATAAGATTGCAAGCATGCATAAGCATCATAGTAGGGGGAAAAAAAGGGTTTATCTTTTTTCTTATTTGCCAGGCAAAGGGCTTCTCTGTTGTTATTAGTAGGCCAAAAAGATTGTGAAAAAGAACGGGAAAGCAAAGAAGAAAGCAAAAGCATCTTCATCATCTTTCCAAAAAGAAATTAATTAAGCATTATTTATGTGGTCCATGGCTTCATGCTATGCTGCAAAAAAATATATATATGCTTAATGAAGAAGGAAATTTTTTTTTTAATGAAGATAACAGGGTAAAGTCTTTAAATCATCTTATACTTGTTCTAATTATGTCTTGAAAAATCTATATGTTTCATACTTTCGATATCCTTTTTCATTATGAATTTTAGAAACAAAAATTCAACACTAGGCAGAACTTTTCCTTTTTCCTTTCTTGGTATCATTTAATGTTCTGTTATTCAAATTTTCAAGTACTCAATGGTATCTTTTTCCCTTTTTTTTTTTTTTTCTCAATTAAACTAATCAAGAAAGAACAGTATAGAAAAGCCTGAAAACACAATGATATATTTTAAATATAAGCAATATATTTAATTAATATTGAACAAATACCCGTACAATAATAACATTAATTGAGTGATCTCTGAAAAACTACGTGTTACATTTGTTCATCAATAGCATTAAGCACAGTGTTTAGAAGAAACCATAAATCATTATAATGGAAATTCTTACACTTAGTTTATCATTATAATTTGTCTTGTGTTTTGTTGACATGATAGATGAGTGTGTTAAGTTTCCTGTCATAAACTTTTTTTTCCTTTTTCATTTTTTTGCTCATCCATTCATGTCATAACTTAGTGTCTGTAATACGACAGTGTTTAAAGAATATTTTTACATATAATCTTCAGATATCAAATAACTAAAAAAATTAAAAAAACTTTTATGTTAACATACTTTTTAAAGTTAAAACAGTATTTCCACCCCATGAATTGAGTATATAATTTTATTGTGTACAACATTTTTGTCATATATCATATCCTATCTAATTCTAAATAATACCCTAAAGCTCACTAGAAAAATTCATAATAAGATACAAATATAAAAGGAGAAAATTTTATATTCCCTGTCCTTTTTCAACTTTTATTTTTCTCTAAGGGTGGTTATTTATAGTTGATCAGCTTTTAACGGTTGACTGTTATTCTTATATTCTTCCACTAAATTAATGCTTTATCAAAGGATTCCTTGGCAAAAAATAAATAAAGGGAATAATTACTTTAATATATATAGTTATAACTTTGCCTTTAGCTTTTAACTTTCTTGCTATTAAGAAACTTTTAAATTTATCACAAAACCTATATAAAAATATTTCTAAAAATTTTATACTAAAAATAAGGTTTTGGTTGAAATGATTGGGTTAAAATTTAATTTTTTAAGTTCAAATTTTATTATTCTATTATTTTATTTTTAAAATGGAAAGATAAAAACAAAAATCTTCATATTAATATATTTTATTTTGTATATATAATACATGTTAATAATTTTTCAATTGAGTTAATGTCTGATTAATTTGTGATATATAGATGGATAAATTAATCAATTCTTTTTGGTAAAGAAGTTGTTATTATTATTATTAAGTCTAGATGAACGGTTTAATTACATTGATAGTGATAGGTTTGAAATTAGGTCGTAGAAGGACGTACTATTTGATGAAAGCAAACAAATTCTGAAATTTACTATTCTCCTTTTAGATCAATATTTAATTGAGCCATCATCTTATTGAACAATATGATGCGTGAAGGTGACATTTGTATTATATAATAAAAATATTATGCATTTACATATCTTTCAATCCAGATCACAATTTAATAGAAATGACACTAAGATGGTATTATGTATATGTGTATATATATATATATATATATATATATTCTTTTGAATTGTCAAAAGATTAAAATTTATCACCAAAACTAGAAATCCACCACTATATTGAAATATCAGTTGACAATTGTGTTTATCTTTTAGTTTTAACACACATAGAATCTTTTTTTTTGGTAGATATATACAACCAATTTTAGATCATTAATTATATAGAAGGCTTATTTACTTCATTTAGAAGATAATTAATATAAATAATATCCTCTATTTTCAAGTCTTCCTCTTATATATATATTAGATTATGTTAGTGGAGGTAAGTGAAAATATTTATAAAAATAAAATAAATTTTAATATTTGATTCACTTATAATACTAATTCAATTAATATGGAATATACACATATTAGAAGAAATAACAAAATTTACTTAAAAATGAAAGAAGGGTTATAAATTAAGAAGACAAAGCAAGATGTGATTTGTAATTATGAAACATATTCCCAGGTCAAGGAATTTTATAATCCTATCATCTCCTATTAAACAAAATATATGTTTGACACATTGAAAATATATAAATTTATATGTTGTATATATAGTATCATTTATTTAAAGATATAACTATTTGTATTTGTTTTAAATTTTAAATTAATTGAATTATAAAATAGAAGAGGATTATAATAATTTAAATTCTGGTTACTAGAATGATAGGATTTAGCTATTACGATATATAATCAATAAAGTCATAATTGTAATGGTAGCGTTGTTACCAAATACTGATCTTATATTTAATGTATTCACATTATATAACTTTAGCCACTTAAATAAATGGAAGTGCATTAAATACAAACTAAAAGATTATATATGTATGTTTAGCATACAAAAAGAAAGACAAATTTAATGGAAATTAATTTTCTACAAGTGTTTTCTTGTATCTTCTTTAAACCAAGTAAAAAATGAAAATAGGAAGACTGTTGCTAAATAAACAGAACTACGTAAGCATCTAATGTTAAAAAGTAGCAATTTGGAGACGGAAGCACTATAGTTACTCTATTTCTTTACAATTTTACCATAGCCAGCAAGAATTCTTGTATGCTATTATCAAATAAGTAACTTTTGGACCACCAAAAAGAAGGCAAACGTGCCACCCAATATCGTTCTCTTTATAAAGGTTCATGTATGCCGACTTAGTTTATTATTATTTCTTTTGAAAATCATGCAATGCAAATTCCATGAAAAAAGAGACTGACCCAAAGTGGGAAATCCACTCAAGATCCAATAATAGAAAGAAAAAGAGGCTGTAATGATGATTGAAAATGATAGATTTCGTTAAAAAAAAAAAAAAGCTAAATAATTTGGTTTTACAGGAATTACCGGAGCACCAACGAAGTGATGCAGTGAGTTCAATGGTGTACGAAGCCAACGCCAGGGTTCGTGACCCTGTGTACGGATGTGTAGGAGCCATTTCATCGTTGCAACGACAGATCGATTCTCTGCAAAACCAATTGGCACTTGCTCAAGCCGAGGTGGTTCACATGAGGATGCGCCAATTCGGTTCGACCTCATCGAACCCGGGCACCAACTCGGCTGATGAGAACATTGCATCAGTTGCAGATGCCCCTTCCAAGTTCATGCCGTCTCATCATCAGTCCAAGTCCTTTTTTTGCGTGGACATGGTTGATCAGCCTAATATTGCCGAGTCTTTATGGTCATACTAGCTTTTGGATTATGCTTACTTGCACGTTATGCTGTTATGGCTGCTTTGCCTCTTTTTACTACTTTTTTCTCACATATATATACTCCTACAGTTTCTACCTGACCCAGGTGGATTTGATTAATCATTATGACCATTAAAATATTGTAAATATACAATTAGGACTTTATTTATATTATCACTAGCTAGCTTGTGTATTTCCTCGTTGTACAATTTCATTAATATATATCTTATAGTTTGCTTGTCGGTAATTATTCCACAAAATAAGTACTAATCTAGAATATATATATATATAATTGTGATAAATAAAATTTTACATATTTCATCTATTATGATTATATTTAATTTATTTAATCTTTTTTTTACTAAATCTATAGCTTTATCAATTATCGGAATAAAGCCTTCCACAATCATCTCAAAAATAAAAAAAATAAACATGTAAACACCACATTTAATTTCATAGAAAATTTATTATTTGATACGGTGGAATTTTTATAAGCAAATTTAAAAAATCATCATATATTTTATTTATTTAGTTTTTATTTTTAAAATATGAATTAAAACTCTTAGCAGTTTCTTAAATCTATTTAAGGAATTAAAAACATCATAGTCAATGTATTAAATAATAATTTTCGCAAGTTATCCAAACTATATATAATTTAGAGTTCAGGAATAATAATTCATTGGATTATTATTTGATATAATTACAATTAAGTTTAAGAAACAATCATGCGTCTTATTTATTTAATTTTATTTTAAAAATATCAATTAAAGGCGCTTATTAATTTCTTAAGTTCGCTTGTGGACCCAACTAACGTGTTTATTAAATTCAATGGGCCTAAGTCATTTAGTTAGCAGATCAGACAACATTTTATTATCTGTTAATCTTGGGCTTTTCAAGCTTTTCCGAAATCCCACTAACTAATCCATCTCACAATCCAAATGTGTGAAAAAGAGAACCACCGTAATTTTCACCAACAATGGAAAATAAAAGGCAATAGTGAGGCAGAAATTTCCAGATTCCACCGTAATTTTGCTTTCTAATTTTATTTTATTTTTCAATAAAAGTAGGCAAAGCCTAATTTCTAAGAGTACATGATCTTGACCATGAAATGCCAATCATATCAGCTACTAAATGTTGTTGTAAACTTGTTGGAAATTGGTCCAACGCATGAAAGCCAAGAGGCATATCTGTAGTTAGGGGTGAGCAAAATCCGATTTGATTTGAGAAACTCGATAAAAAATTTAAATTTTGAATTAAATAGTTCGAGTTATTTGAATTAATCAAGTTATTCGGATTAACTCAAATAAAAAATTAAGTTTTTCTATTTAACTGGAATATGAATTACACAATTCGAATTATCCGAAAATCCGAATAAGAAAAGACAAAACTATGTCGTTTTGATAAATGTTTACTTTTTAAAAGTTAAAATTCAAAATAATTAAGTTAAAAGGCAAAACTACATCGTTTTGATAAATGTTTACCCATTAAGTTAAAAGGCAAAATCATTATATTGTTCATGTAGTTAAATAACCTTCTACTTCGTCTACTAGTTAAATAATCGGTCCAACTAAACGTAACATTAAGTATAAATAATAGGATTCGTTAATTCGACTCGATTTGACTCAAAATTTTTTAACTCAATTCGATTGGATTCAAAAAAAAATTCAAATTGAGTTTGGTTTCTAAAATAGGATTTGTCAACTTGACTAACTCAAAAAAATTTTTACTCAATTCAACTCTACTTGATAAAATACTCACCCCTATCTATAGCTAACTTTGCAAGATGATTAGCACAAAAATTGGCTTCTCTATATATACTTATGTTCAACAATACCAATCCAATCTCTACTAATCAGCCAACAATTTGAGTTGATTAATGGTGAGACTGATCCTAATTTTTTTTTATCCTTGATTAGTTGAACTGCAACTTGACTATCCATTCCAAAACAACATTTTGAAAGTCAGCATTCCACCCGTTCTACGTTCCCATTGTTAGGAGTTTAAGTGTATTTCAAACAATACTATAGTCCCAAATATTTAAAGAAACCCCTTCAAAAGTTGTTTACATATGTTAAGTAATGAGCTTGGTTAAACTGATGTTAGCTGATAGGTTGTTAGTTGTTAGACTGTTGTAGTTAGTTGTTAGTCAAGTCTGATAGTTTGTTAATTTTGTTAATAGTTGTAACTAAGTTCTTTTCAGTTGACAATCAGTTAGGCTCAATTGTTAGTGTTGAAACCTTAGCTGTTTCATTAACTATTTGCGCATAAATACAAGGCTTGGTCCTTATGGATTATTAGAGTCTGTTAAATAAAATAAGTAGACTATTTTTGTTTCTTTCTTCTTTTCATTTCTGGTTTTTGTTTCACTTCTTTCGTTGGTTAGATTGCTTCTAACATGGTATTAGAGCTAATTTTTTTTGTTATGCAATGTGTTAATTGTTGCTTGGAATGGTTGCTATAAAGAGTAATAGTTGCAGGTTCAAGTGTTGGTCTTCATGGCTCCAGAGGAAGTCTCAAGGAATGGTGGCAGTTAATATCAGTCTTCAAATGTTGATGAGCAGGTGTATTCTCTTCATTCAAAACCACAGTCAAGTTCTTATGTAACTGGTAAGAAAATTCAACAGTTTCTAAAGCATAACATCATTAAACTTAGTGAAAACAATTTTCTTTTATGGAAACATCATATAATGTTGATTCTTGAGAAATATAACTTGCAAGGGTATATTTTGGGGACCATTAGTGTTCCTTCTCAGTTTGTGGTTTATAAAAATGGCAAGTTAGTAGATAATTCTGATTTTCTAGAGCATAGACAGTAAGATAAGCTATTGGCATCATGGCTCTTGTCGGCTGTGTGTGATGAGGTGCTTGTCTACCTACCTAGTGCCAAAACTAAATTTTATGTGTGGGTTACTATTAAAAAGTAGTTTGGCACTAAGTCTAACATTAAGCTCTCAAGCTTAAGGTATACAGTCTATTCTCATAAAAAGGGACAATTGGCTATTAAAGAATACTTATCCAATATTAAAGGCATGTGTGATGTTCTAACTGTAGTTGGCAGTGTGGTGTCTGAACAATAGCATATCAGTATCAATCTTGTAGGGCTCTCAATCAAGTATGACTCAGTTCGAGAAGTGGCCTTAGCTACAAATGTCTCTCTTGATCTTCTTGCTGAGATGCTAGTTGATTATGAAGCCAGATAGCTAGAATTTAGGTCTAACATTCCAATGCAAGTGAATATGATCCATCAATAGAAGAATGATGGTGAAAGTCAATATAAGAATTCTTCATCCAATGCTGGATATGTTGTATCCGAAGCCCTGAGTGTAGTATATTTCATTTGTAAACTTGTAATTTTTTTCAAATAGATTGATTAATATAACAATTCATAGATTACATTAATATACTTTGTATGATTTTTCTCATGTGGTTTTTGCATACAAAGCAAAATAGAAGCAAATATTGGCTCACTAGCTATATAATGTTTGAACTAATACTAAGTGGTATTACACAGTCGGATCGTAATACAGAAAAATAGCTTATATTAGTAAATAAACCTAAACATGTCATTAGTCTAATAGAAAATGAGAAAATCGATCGAAAGACTAATATGTGATCTATCAAGTCTAATTCAAGAGATGTCTTGTCTTGGACATTAAAGAGGATGACACCTAGAAGGTAGAGACATAGATGTGACTGACTAGAGTGACAGTACATCGAATTGGACCCAAGAAGAATAAATCTTGAATCAGTTAGTGGATTATTCACTTGTAATGTTCAAAGTATAGCATACCTTAATCCTAAGTGGAAGACGAACTATGTATGCATAACTCCTATAGTTTCATATAATTAAAAGTTTGAGTTCAAATAGATAAAGAACCGAAATGTAACAGCCCATTTTTAGTGAAATCAGAACAGTGATTTTGAAACCACAAATCTAACGTCAAAATATTTATTTTATTAATATTTTAAGGTCTACAGCATGTTAGTAGTATCGTATGAAAATTTCATTAAGAAATTTTATCGTTTTCATGCTTAATTTGATAAAAAGGACTAAATTGCATAAGGTGTAAATTTTGAGTTCTATAAGTAAAAGGTATCAAATTACTATGAAATTGGAATATGAGTGGCCTTAAATGGTAATTAGACCATTAAGATTAATAGTGGACAAAGATAGACATCTTTTTAATGGTTTTAAATGTTATTACTTAAGGTTAATTTAGTAATTAATGAAACAACTTAAAATAAAAATGAATAAAAGAAAGATATCATCTTTCTTTCTTCTTCTCCAACTGAAGATGCTAGGGTAAGACACCATTTTTGAGCATTCAACATTCGGCCAACCTTGGTGTGTGCATGTAAGTGTATTTTTGTCATGTTTTTAATGATTTTTATGTTTTTGGAATCGTTGTAGCTTAATCTAGCTAGCCTGGGGACTAATTTGCAAAAATTTTTAAAGTCTAAAGTTTTACCATGAATGTATATTAGTTTTTTTTTTATGTTTGATGGATAAAAATGAATGTTTGATGATAGTTGACCAACTTTTGCAAAGGAAATTTTGATAAATTTATCAATTAGGGATCAAATTGAAAAATAGAAAATATTCATGGTGAAAATGTGAAATAAATGGAATGTAGGGCTTTCTAGGGGCCTAAGTAAAATTTAGCTATAGTGGATTGGTACCAAATTGCATGAATTTCATTTTATAAGCTTAAGGACTAAATTGTAATGAATTCTAAAATTATAAGGGTAAAAGAGTAATTTTTTCCAAATATGATTTTTTTGGATTGAATTGAATAGAATAAACTTTGAATGTGTTAAATTTGATTATTTAGATCAAGAAAAGCAAAGTACGGATTTAGATCGGGGAAAGGAAAAAGTGTTAGATTAATCAACCGTATTTCTTCGTTTACGATCAAGGTAAGTTTGTACATTTAATTAAAGTTGTATTATACTCAATTTACATGTTTTTATGTTATATTATGGTATTACGTTTCTACAAAAGAATCCAATGAATTTTCGACGACTTTCGGATCCCATTTAATCCATCGGAATATATAGGATATAAATAACATGTCATTAGGGGTTACTATGTTTCGGGTGCTGGTCTTGTCGTCCTACCGGTGGCTGAGTTTTTGGCATGTGTTGTGATTACTTGACAACTAGTGTGAGCAACATCACGTAGCTACATCTTGATTGATAACTTGTGTGAGTAGACCCACTTATGGCTTTAGAGAGAGCATTTATATGAGCTAAGAGAAAGTAATGGCTTCGACCATATTTTAGCGCATAGTGTGCGAGATTCCCGCATATTCGATATTATTCTAGTGGTTCAATAGGTATACAAAAGGGAAAAATTGACAGATATTTTGATAAGTAATGCTATGAAAGAATGAAACATGTATGAAATGATGATGCTTTAAATATTATTAGCCATATTCATGAAATTATGAATGCTTATAAGTTATGTGCATAAAAGCTATTATGTTTTGCAATGAGTTACTAAGTTATGTGATTATCTAACTTGAAAGGTTGTTGTTGCTTAGGCTTGTGTCAAGCTACATTGGATTATTTCATAAATTGCTTTTAAGCTTATATATATTGAAATGGTAAGCTTTGTTTTTGAATTACGAACTTACTAAACATTATATGCTTACTTTATGTTATTTCACTTATGTTTTTAGATAATCAGAAGCTCGTTCGATTTGAAAGCTTGTCAAAGATCTATCACACTATCCATTGGCTATATCGATAGATTTTGATGATTTTGAGTCATGGTTATAATGGCATGTATAGGTGTCTTTGTTTGATGAAATTAGCCATTATGTTTGGCTTGTATATATGTTATTTTGGTTAATGATATAGTTTGTACAGCCCAATTTTGGGCCCAAATATCTCCCAAATAACCCCAGACCCAAACTAGCCAAAACCTAGCCCAAAACCCACCAAATAAAACCCAATAGCAGCCCAATTCAAACCAAATAAACAAACAGACCAAAACCGACAAGCCCAATGCAAACCCAAACTACCCACTACACACTAAACCTACCCAAACCCCAATCTAACCCTAAAATTTAGGGTTTCAAAATTTGAAACCCTAAATCACTTATCCCACCGCCCCAGTCACATCTCTTGCAAGTGGCCTCTGCTCCACCACCGTTTTGCCTGCAACAATAAAAAGAGAAGAGACAAATTAGTCAAGGAGGGCAAGTTGTAAGGAATTGGCTATAAAAAGCCAAGTTCAAAACCATTGTATCTCTCGGCAAATTCTTTAGATACAAAATAAAGCATTCAATCTTTCTAGCAAAAAAAACAGTAATATTATCCATCAAAAAGGAGAGAAACAGCATAAAAAAAAACTAAAAGCCCTCAAAAACAGAAGCCATAGGTAAGGTGATTTCGCTTACTTTCCTTTTTTTATTGTTATTTCATAGCCAAATCTACCTATTAAATGCCCTTATATAAGTATAAATATACAACATAAACAAAAGAAACATAATTTAAAACAAGAAAAGGGAAGTTTTTTACCTCCGACCGCCGTGCACGGCGGTCGCTACCGAGACGCGGCGGAGGACGGTGGTAGACCGCCGGAGCGCTGACCGAGCTCGAACCTGCAGAGAAAACAAAGAAAAAAGGCTTAGTTTTTTTGAAACAAACAGCAAAAATGATTTCATAGACAAAATTTTGGCTTATATAGATGATACAAAACGGCGCCATTTTGGTTGGCAACCATAAGCCCAAAACGACGTCGTTTAGCCACCCTGACCCGAGAACCGGCTCCGACCCGCCTCAGGATCCGCGCGTTTTCATATGATGGTCTAATTATGCGCGCGGTCCTTCCGCTTTTCACACGTTTTGCAATTAGCTTTTTATTTCTTTCAAATTGGCCTCAAAATTCATCACGTTTTGTGATTTAATCCTCCCTCCTACGACGTCGTTTTAAGGGTTCGGGTAAATTCCCCTTTTGGCCCCCGTATGTTATTCGCGTATTCAAATAGGTGCCTCTTTATATTTCCTTTCGAATTGGCCCCAAAATTCTGTTTTAGTTTCGAATTTGGTCCCTTCTTTGAGATTTAATATGATTTTTATATTATTTTTACTCTTTTTTTTATTTTTAGCATTATTTTAACTGTTATTATTATTATTATTACCATACTCATTAACATATTATTATTATTTTTGCTATACTATTGATATTATTATATATATACATACCTTTTATTATTTTTATGTATATTTTAAATATTATTATCGTTATTATTATCACCGATATGGTTATTATTATTACTATTAATATATATTTTGTTGCATATGTACGTACATACATTTTCTATATGTATAGTATTATTTTAATTACTTTATTTTAATATTACTATCATATTATATTTACTTTTGCATTTTAACATTATTATTATTATCACTATTATCATTATATATTAATATACATTTTATATGTACATATACACATTTACATATGTACTTTTTATATATATATATATATATTATTACTTTAATTTAATACTTTTACTTTTGTATTTCTATTATTATTACATAGTAGTATGTATTTTCATTATATATGTATATGTATATATATATGTTATATAGCATTATTAATAGCTTAATATTATTGTTTTAGGTATTTGTGTGTCACATATGTTTTCATTAAATATATATACATTATATTCCTATTACGCACATATCTTATATTACGTACATTTTTACATACATATATATATTTACGTATACCTGTCTATACTTTTAATATATTACACATATTTTTGTGTGTATATATGTCATTAATATCGCATTTTATATATTTTAATACTACGTACACATTTTATTATTACGTATAAGTTTTAATACATACATTTATATGTTTATATAGTTATTATTAGTCTTTTATTATTATTACTATTTTAATAAATATTATGTATATATTTGTAATCTGGTATTATATATTTTACATACATATGCTCCCTACTTCATGTTCATATTATTACTATCATGTTTAAATACCATGCATTATTATCGTTTCGCACTATTGTTATTTACATTATTATTATTTTCGTTTTCGTTTTCGTTTTTGTTGTCATTGTCATTTTTATTTTTGCCATGTTTAACATTTGTTTATATTTGCATACTATTAGCCTTGATATTACTTCACCTTTTACGGTTGCTCATGTATTGTTTTGACACCGTCGCACTATTATTATATTCTTATACATGTCAATGCTACATTTTGCTTTTACATTTTACTATAAATCGCGTTACTTTTTGCTCAATATATTAAAACAATTCTTTCATAAAAGCAAAATCCGTTATTAGGTAATTCGAGATAATCGTGCCCTAACTTACTGGGTTTCGACTTTTCTCATTTAACCTAAATAACGGAATATTCTTTTTAAATCATGATACAAGTCTTAAAAATGCTTATTTTCGGAGATACGAAGCGTGGTGTCCTAACTTACCGGGTATGACACTTTGAAACTTCGAAACAAGATCTTTTACAAGTAAAGGCAATGTTCGGTGTTCGGGAATTCGAGGAAACGTGCCCTAACTTACTGGGTCTCGATCTTCCTCGTTCACCCTAACTAACCGAATATCCTTTTAAAAGAGGTCAAAATATATTTATTTTAAATACAAGGCAAGCTCATTCTCAAAAGTTCGAGATGCCGTATCCTAACTCACTAGATATAACATGTCGTTGCCTTGAGACGAGAATGTCTTTGACATTTCAATGTTCACTTTACAAAAAAGGATCGTATCTTAAAATCTTTCAAGTTTTCAATCTTCGACACTAAGACACTAATTAATCAACTAGGTACCAGTTTTGAGCGTATCGAGGGTGCTAATCCTTCCTCGTGCGTAACCGACTCCCGAACCCGTTTTCTTGATTTGCGTAGACCAAAATTGTTGTTTAAATAAATCAAGTTATTTACTAAAAACAACCACTTTAACGAGGTGACCCGATCACACCTAGTCAAAAAAGATCGGTGGCGACTCCGTTTTTGTGTTCATTTTCAAAATCCAAGTCGATTCCGTTTACAAAAAATGGTTACGACGACTTGGCGACTCCACTGGGGACTAGAATGAGAGAGTCAAGCGACAAATTGATTAACTCTTGTCTTTTTATCGAAAATTGAAAACTTGGTTTTGAAATACGATCCTTTCATTGCACTTCATCAGCTATTTTTTGTGGTACAATACCTACTGCGTTGGTTCGAGTCGTTAAATAGTTTTGCATATTGCATTGCATGACCGCTGTGGTCACACCCCTTTAATTGGGAGTGAGAAACTACTCCTTCGTGAGGTTTTCACCTCCGTGCAGGATAGTGGATTGCTT
Organism: Gossypium arboreum; assembly: GCF_025698485.1. NCBI lineage: Eukaryota > Viridiplantae > Streptophyta > Magnoliopsida > Malvales > Malvaceae > Gossypium > Gossypium arboreum. The sequence continues at coordinate 106,752,372 of NC_069070.1, read as the reverse complement.
TCAGGATACATCCGTACCTATATCTTCGTGAGATTTTCATCTCCGTGCAGCCATAGGGAAATGTATTCCCCTAAACTGAACTCGGTCTGTATGAGCCTATAATGGGTGAAGATCGAGGAATCTGCTGGTTCAGGTACCCTTACTCTAGAACCAAATCCCATATAGCGAGCCTTAGGAACCCACCCTAGGTAGAGCCACTCCGAAACCCTAATAGTTACTTGAGCAAGTGCTATATTTATTATTCTTTGTCTGCTTTAAACTGCGTATAAATTACTGACTTGCTTTGTTTTACTTTGATTGTATTTGTATGGCATTTTCATCATAAAAGGTGTTAATTCGCATTCGGTTCCTAAATAGATAGCTTATCATGGAAAAGGGGTTTTTTGATAAAGTAGAAGACAACGCGGCTGTCCGGATATGGGCTGAGACAACACAACAAGAGAAAGGTGACAGTCTTACCGAGGGATACGTGTCAGAGTTGTGGAATTTTACTCGGATCAGCGTAACTCAGAATAATCTCTAAGAGATGAAAGAAATTTGGGATCAGTGGCATGATGAGGTCAAATAGCTATTCTATTATCATTACGGTGATTTACCTTATCTGCTCGATGTCAAGGTAGATGAACACCTGTTTCGAGCCCTTGCCCAATATTGGAATTCTGCTTACAGTTGCTTCACTTTTGGGAAAGTAGATTTGGTACCTACTATAGAAGAATACATGACCTTGCACCATTGCCCAAAGATTCAGGTTGACAGAATTTATGCCAGACCTGCTAACGTCCCAGCATTTTCGAAAAAGCTGATGAACATCACAGGGATGAGTGAACAGTGGGTGACAACCCGGATCAAACAAAAAGGAGATTGTAAATGCATTCCTTGGAGGAACCTGAGGGATCTAGTCTTAGCGCACCCCGACGTGAAGAAAAGGGTAGATGTCTTCGCCTTAAGCATTTATGGACTGGTCATCTTCCCTAAGGCTTTGGGGTATGTAGACGAGGCTGTTGCCGACCTTTTTGACAGGCTTGGTAAAGGAACCACACCTGTACCTGCAATCTTGGCTGAAACTTTCAAATCATTAAATGTTTGTAGAAGAGCGGGCGAAAGGAGATTTATTGGATGTGCACAGCTCTTGCTATCCTGGTTCCACAGCCATTTTTGGAAAGTGGAAAAGGTCTCGTATCGCATCTTCTCTGAAAATTACTCTCCACTGTAAGAGTTAGTGGCTACACCGAGGCGAGATGATGTGACAGAAGAAAATTGGATGACGGTGCTCCAAAATCTGCAAGAAGAAGATGTTTAATGGAGAGCCCCGTGGATGGTTCCTGATGAAATATTATACCGATGCGGAGACTTCGATTGGGTTCCCTTGTTAGGAGTATAGAGGCCGTCGGGTATGCTCCTCTGCTTGCATTGCGACAATACAGATCCTGACAGTTTACACCACCAACATACGGGTTAGCCCATTGCGAGTTCATGTTTACAGGAAATAATTACAAAAAGAAAGTTCGCGAGATATCAAATGCCTGGAACCAGACTCGTAGAATGAAGAAGTTTGATGCCAATCCCATGACTACTTCTGAGTACGACCGATGGTGGAATCAGAGGATTAACAACAACATCCCTACATCAGATCAAGGGAATCCTCAGTCGATAGAAGAGCACTTGAAAGTAATACCATCTGAGCTAGAAATCATCAGCAAGATTTCGAGAGAAAGAGTCTGGAGCTAGAAAAAAGGATCGAGCAGTTGGAAGAAGAAAAGATGCAGTTAGGGTTAGATGTCGATGTCTAGAATCTAGAAGCTGAACAACTCAGAAAAGGGAAAAACAAGGCTGAAGAGGACTTAGGCAGTTTGAAAACGGACTATAAGAAGCTGCGTAGATCAATGAGAACTACTGGGTTAGGAAAAACATCCGAACAATGGCGACATGAAGTTAAAGAAGAACAAAGCAAAGCCAACCAGTGGGAGAAAAAATTTCGCGATGCTCAAGCTCGAGAAAGTGCTCTGAAAAGAAATTTGGTAGAAAGCCAGAATGAAAAAGAAAGGTTAAAGATCCGGGTATCAGAGTTAGAGAGGTCATTGTATCAGTATCGCTTGCGTAACTCTGCAATCGAGTTGAAAGCTAGTCAGAACAGAATCGAAGAATTAAAAGAGAATATAGAAGAACTCAAAATAGCGCTGCAAAATCATGAACTTCAGATAGAACTCCTCGAGGTAAATAACGAGCGATGGAAGGAGCAACTTCATCAATCTCAAGACCAAGTCAGAAGCAGGGACTACGTCATGAGCGAAGCTTTGACTCAAGTGCGAGAAGTGGCTGATCACTTGCAAACATTAGCAGTACAAGCCGATGTGCTGAGTTTAAAATACGAGTCAGAACCGGACCGAGGACAAAAGCTAGCTTGGCTTCTTAGGCAGGTCAAGGCCTTAAGTATCAGGGCCAAGCCTTATATCTAATCTATTTTATGTAAAGAAACTTGTTTTCTAGAAAAGTTACTCTAATGAAATCGAATTGGAATCAACGCTTTTTTTTGCATTCATCGCATTCATCGCATTCATGCATCAGCATTGCATCATACGCACTAAAACTCACAAGAAACCCTAAAAATCATGGCAGATACCTTGGAACATCGTTACGGTACAAAGGAAAAAACAAGGGCAATGGATCAAAGGTTAGAGAGATTGGAACAAATGCAAAAAGAGATGCAGGATCAATTACAAGCACGTATGCAAGAACAGCTTGCCAAAATCCAGCAAGATATGAGGGACCACATGTTGGAGTCCCAGAAAAGCATGATAGACCAATTAACTCGTCTATTTGCTGGCGGATTAGAAAAAGGGAAAAGCCCTTTGATCAATGCGGGAGAAGATAATGAAGATCCTGCCTACCCTCTGGGTTTTGCCCCAGGAAGGCCATCGGTCACAATTAGGCCTCAACCATTTCAGGCCGGTGTTTCGGCACCAATGAATTATCAGGCCGGCTCGAGCTCTAATCCGGGGGATAACCCGACCAATCCTGTGGTCCTCAATCTCGATGAAGTAACAAAAGTAGAAAAAACAAGGGTAGAACTCCCGAGAGAGCTTGAAGAAAGGTATAGATGGTTGGAAGAAAAATTTAAAGAAATGGAAAGCACCGACTATCGTGGTGGAATCGATGCTAAGGAATTAAGTTTGGTTCCGGACTTGATAATCCCTCCCAAGTTTAAAACTCCGGAATTTGAGAAATACAACGGGACTAGCTGTCCCGAAGCTCACATAACTATATTCTGCAGACGAATGGCAGGCCATGTCAATAATGACCAACTATTAATTCACTGCTTCCAGGAAAGTCTGGTTGGGGCCGCTTCTAGATGGTACAACCAGCTGAGTCGCGCCCAGATCAGTTCATGGAAAGATTTAGCACAAGCTTTCATGAAACAGTACGGTCATGTGGCAGACATAGCCCCTGATAGAATCACTTTATAGAATATGGAGAAGAATCATAATGAGAGCTTTAGGCAGTACGCCCAGCGATGGAGAGAAGTGGCCACACAGGTCCAACCCCCTCTGTTGGAAAAGGAAACCACTATGCTCTTCATCAATACCCTGAAGGCACCTTTTATTAACCACATGCTGGGTAGTGCAACCAAGAGTTTTTCAGACATAGTAATGTCTGGAGAAATGATAGAAAATGCCATAAGATGTGGGAAAATAGAGGTCAGCACCGAGAAAGAAAGAGCACGAGGTGAATAATGTGAGCTCATATTCGAAATCGATCACCGTAAGCCAACCAAGGTCGACAACTCTTCGGACAAAGAGGCCCACCCGCACAAGAGCCCAACACAAAACAAAATAGGGAGAAACTTCAATTTACGCCCATTCCAATGACGTACAAGGAGTTATACCGAGTTTATTTGATGCACATGTCGTGTCTCCTTCTATCTAAAGCTAATGCAACCTCCGGACCGAAATGGTATGACGAAATGCCCAATGCGAATACCATGCAGGAGCCACAGACACTCGATAGAAAATCGCACCACTTTTAAGAAATTGGTGAAAGACTCATCAACATGGGGATTGTGAAAATTGATGATGCATCCAATACAGAGAACCCATTACCTAACCATGGGGATAAGGGAATAAATGCGATAATCAAGAGTTTGGGGAAAGAAATTAAAATGAGTATTGCAGAAGTGAATACCCCGTTGGAGGAAGTTTGGAAGAAAATGGTGGAAAGAGGGTTGATAGCACAGAATTCAAGGGTCGGACCTCGAAGCGAAGAATTATTGTGAGTTCCACGATCAAGAGGATCATGAGATTGAAAATGCACCAATTCGTGGCTTTAGTACAAGGATTGATGGATAATAAGGAGCTGGAATTCTTGAATATGTCGGAGCCTGGAAGAAGCAGATGTGTGTGCCTCCGAAGAGGGGTCGACGAAGGACGTTTACAAGTCAACCACCCAGTGGTTATCATATCACGTCCGAGAATGAATGAAGCTGGGGCACAAGTTGCTCCAAAATTCGTGATCCAAAAGCCCGTTGCTTTTCCTTATAAAGATAGCAAAAGGGTACCGTTGAACTATAGCTGCAATGTGACATTCCCGGGAGAGGAGACCCCGATTAATGTATCAGAGGAAGTTCAAGACGAAGGTTTTTATACGCGCAGCGGAAGGCGTTATACCCCAAATACAAAAGTCGAGCAGGTTAAAGAAAAATCATTAGCAATTGAGCAAAAGAAAGAGAAGCCGGCGGGACTTGAACCAACTGTTAATGAATCAGTGACTGAAAAAGAAGCCAAGGAATTCTTAAAATTCCTAAAGCACAGCGAATATAGTGTCGTAGAACAGTTGCACAAACAGCCAGCGGGCATATCGGTACTAGCCTTACTTTTAAGTTTCGAAACCCATTGCAGCGCATTGATGAAGGTGCTGAATGAAACTTATGTTGCTAACGATATCTCCGTAAATAAATTAGACCGCTTAGTCAACAATATAAGTGCCGACAACTTCATATTCTTCAATGACGATGAGGTACAGCCAGGGGGCCGAGGATCAACTAAAGCTTTGCACATCACGACTCGCTGTAAAGGGTACACGTTACCAGGGGTATTGATTGACAATAGGTCTGCATTGAATGTCCTACCCCTGTCTACACTGAGTAGGTTGCCAGTAGATAGTTCCCATATGAAGACATGCCAAAGTGTAGTGAGAGCATTTGATGGCACGGAAAGGAAGGTAATGGGGAGAATTGAAATACCCCTCTTAATCGGGCCGAGCACATACGAGGTAGATTTCTTGGTCATGGACATTAAACCTTCGTATAATTGCCTATTGGGGAGACCGTGGATACACTCGGCGGGGGCAGTCCCTTCAACGCTGCATCAAAATTTGAAATTAGTGACCAAAGTTCGGTTAGTAACAATCAATGCTGAAGAGGACATCATCGCGGCAATAACCAGTGATACCCCATATCTGGAGGCAAATGATGAAGCAATCGAGTGCTCCTTTCGATCTTTGGAGTTTGTGAATACGACGTTCATCATCGAAGGAAATAAGATTCCAATGCCCAGGTTATCTGAGACTACAAGAATGGGACTACGGCTAACTATTGGAAAAGGGTCTCTACCGGGAAGAGGACTCGGGAGATACCTCCAGGGAAGGATTAATGTACCAATGATGAAGGACAAACAAGACCATTTTGGGTTAGGGTTTAAGCCGGACATGAAACAAAGAAAGAAGAAACTTGAGAAGAAGCAAGAAAGAAGGAGAGTGCGATTGAGCGGGGGAGAAATCGAATGGGAACCAATGATCTTCCCCTATATATCGAAGACTTTTGTGTCTGGAGGGGTCATTCACTCCGAGCGGAAGACGTCGGGAAAGGAAATATTGAAAGGAATGATGGAGAGTTTGGACATCAACACCACATATGAAGAAGGAACGGGGGTAGAGAATTTGTCAGGCATTCCCCCTATGAGCCAGGAAGTGTTCTGAATAATTGGACTGCGGAAGAGATTCCTGTAGTCTTTAAAACTAACTCAGATTAATGTCCAAAACACACTTATTGCTCTAGGCCTAGGAGTAACAAGTGTCCTTTTGTGAAATAGGCTTATGTTCGAAATCGTTATTTCAATGAAATGCACCCTTTTGACTTATTCCGTGCAATTATTCTTTTATTCTTTCATTCATGATCATACCACACATATCATTATTCTTAGATTCTCTTGCTCTTTGCATCTTCCTTCACACCTACAACAGGTCTCCAGATATCAATGATGCGAGTGATGTTGCTACTAATTCAGAATCTCCTTTTGAACGAGATATGTGTCTGAAGGGATCCCAGGACTTTGAGGATGACGGAGACTGTAACTTATCCCCTGATTTGTTAAGGATGGTAGAACACGAGGAGAAACAGATTTTACCCCACAAAGAGACCGTAGAAGTCGTAAACTTGGGAGATGAACTAGAAAGGAGAGAAGTAAAGATCGGAGCTTGCATCACCATAGAGACAAAGCAGGACCTTATTGAGTTACTCCAAGAGTTCAAGGATGTCTTTGCATGGTCATATCAGATATGCACGGGCTAAATCTTGACATTGTGGTACAGTGCTCCCCATCAAAGAAGAATGCAAGCCGCTTCAAAGAAAAGCTTTGAAGGACGCGCCCGATGTTCTGTTGAAGATAAAAGAGGAGGTCAAGAAGCAATTTGATGTTGGTTTCTTACAAGTAGTTAAGTACTGGAATGGGTAGCCAACATCGTCCCGTCCCTAAAAAGATGGAAAGGTACGGATGTGTGTAGACTACAGATACTTAAACAAGGCCACCCGAAAGATAATTTCCGTTGCCTCATATCGACACCTTAGTGGACAACACGGCGAGTTACTCACTCTTCTCCTTCATGGATGGCTTCTGGGTACAATCGGATCAAGATGCATCCGAAGACATGAATAAAACCACATTTGTGACCATGTGGGGAACCTTTTGCTATAAAGTAATGCCGTTCGGATTGAAAATGCGGAGCAACATATCGAGAGCCATGGTAACCCTATTTCATGATATGATGCATAAAGAAATTGAAGTCTATGTCGACGACATGATCGCCAAATCTCGGATGAAGAAGAGCATGTGCAAGTCTTGAGGAAATTATTTTGAGGTTGAGAAAATTTCATTGAAACTCAATCCATAAAATGTACCTTCTGAGCCGTGTCGAAAACTGCTAGGATTCGTGGCGATGGAAAAGGGATTGAGATTGACCCAGATAAAGTCAAAGCCATACAAGAGTTACCTCCACCACGTACTCAGAAGGAAGTTCAAGGATTCCTAGGAAGACTAAATTACATCGCTCGGTTTATTTCACAACTAACCGAGAAATGTGACCCCATATTCCGTCTCCTTAAGAAACATAACCCTGGTGGTTGGGACGAGGAATGCCAGAAGACTTTCGACAAAGTTAAGAAATATTTGTCTAATGCCCCACTGTTGTCACCACCTAATCCAGATAAGCCACTGATACTGTATTTGACGGTATTTGAAAATTCTATGGGATGCGTGCTTGGCCAACAAGATGAATCGGGAAGGAAAGAAAGAGCGATATATTACCTCAGTAAAAAGTTTACTGAGTACGAAACGAGATACTCGTTCATTGAAAAGTTGTGCAGTGCCTTGATCTGGACAACCCGAAGACTGAGACAATACATGTTGTACCATACAACTTGGCTGATCTCTAAAATGGATCCCCTGAAATACTTGATGGAGTCGACTGCCTTGAACGGGAGAATGGCCCAATTGAAAATTCTACTTTCTGAATTCAACATAGTCTATGTGAACCAGAAGGCCATAAAAGGGAGTGCGATAGCAGATTTCCTAGCCAGCAGAGCCCTAGAGGACTACGAGCCTCTGAACTTTGATTTCCCAAATGAAGATCTAATGTGCATAGCAACCACGGAAGAAGACCCTCAAGAAGGTCACCCTTGGAAGCTAAACTTTGACGGAGTATCAAATGCTGTGGGTAACGGAATCGGGGTAGTTCTGGTGGCCCCGAACGGAGATCATTATCCATTCACTAGTAAATTGGATTTTGACTGCACGAACAATATGACAGAATACGAAGCATGCATCATGGGAATACGTGCTGCCATAAAATGTAAAATCAAGGTGTTAGAGGTATATGGAGATTCTGCCCTAGTGATTTATCAACTCAAAGGTGAATGGGAGACAAGAGACCCCAAATTGATCAATTACCGGAGGTTGATCCTTGAGTTAATTAAAGAGTTTGATGATATTGTCTTCTACTACCTCCCACGAGAAGAAAATCAGATGGCTGACGCCCTAGCAACTTTAGCTTCTATGATTAAGGTGAACCAACCAGGGGATGTGAAACCAATCAAAATGAGCATTTACGAGGCCCTGGCTCATTGTTACAACCTCGAAGAAGAACAGGAAAATGATGATCCCCCTTGGTACCACGATATCCGACGATATGTGAAGAATCGTGAGTACCCCAACCAAGCTCTGAGAACAACAAGAGAACGTTGAGAAGACTGGCCAGTGACTATGTCTTAGATGGGGAGATCCTGTACAAAAGAAGGAAGGATCAGGTACTATTAAGATGTGTAGACACCATTGAGGCTAAGAAAATCTTAGAAGAAGTCCATGAGGGCATCTGCGGGACACATGCTAATGGTTTTACAATGGCCAGGCAAATTATGAGGTTCGGTTATTATTGGTCCACCATGGAAGGAGACTGTATTAACTACGCCAAAAGATGTCATAAGTGCCAAATCTATGGAGACAAGATTAATATACCTCCCTCACCTCTGCATGTCATGACTTCGCCACGGCCTTTCTCGATGTGGGGCATGGATGTGATTGGGCCAATTTCGCCAAAAGCTTCAAATGGGCATCGTTTCATCTTTGTGGTCATCGATTATTTCACCAAATGGGTAGAGGCCACTTCATATGCCAATGTCACTAAATCAGCAGTTAGCAAGTTCTTGAAAAAGGAAATCATCTGTCGATATGGAATGCCGGAAAGGATCATATCTAACAACGCATGAATTTGAACAATAACACGATAGCGGATCTCTACAGTAAGTTCAAGATCAGACACCACAACTCATCACCGTATCGCCCGAAGATGAACGGTGCAGTCGAAGCAGCCAATAAGAACATCAAGAAGATTGTAGGAAAGATGACAGAAACTTATAAAGATTGGCATGAGAAGCTACCATTCGCCCTATATGCTTATCGAATGTCTATCAGAACTTCTACTGGGGCAACGCCTTTCTTATTAGTTTATGGAATGGAGGCAGTTTTACCTATCGAGGTCGAGATTCCTTCCCTCAGAGTTTTGTCAAAAGTTGAGTTGGATGAAGCAGAATGGATCCAATCTCGATAAGATCAATTGAATTTGATTGAAGAAAAGAGGCTACGGGCTATTCGCCATGGTCAGATGTACCAAAAGCGAATGATGCAAGCTTACAACAAAAAGGTTCGTCCTAGAGAGTTCTACGAGGGAGACCTAGTACTGAAAAAGATCCTGCCCATACAAAAAGACTTCAGAGGAAAATAGATGTCGAATTGGGAAGGGCCTTATGTGGTGAAGAAAGCATTTTCTAGCGGAGCATTGATATTGGCTGAAATGGATGGCAAGACCTTATCCAATCCCGTGAATTTGGATTCGGTTAAGAAATACTTCGCCCAAAAAAAAAAAAAAGAGGAGAGGCCAGGGTGAAAACTCGCAAAGAGCACCTTGAGACCAAAGGGATTTTGAATTGAAAACCCATAAAGGGCGATTCAAATTTTGATCAAAGGTGGGGCATGCGATGGTCTTATGATACCTAAATTAACAAGGAGGAGAGATGTTACATCTTGGGGCATCTGCAAGAGTACTCTAGATCCCCTAAACACATACTGGGCAAAAAAAGGAGTCCTCAAGTAGTCAGTACAGAGAAACTCACGCTGCGATATCTGGGGCACCTATTCCCTTTTATTCATTTTGTATTCCAGCAATGTTTGTTGACTGTGATTAATCTCTTCCCGTCAAATGTTGGTTCTGATAAATTTCAGTTTTGTCATTGTTATGATCTTTTTCAAGCATTTTGCATTGAAATGATGATTAATGGACTAAAGTCATTTTCACAAAAAGAGTTCTGTATATTACTCTGAAAGTTTCTAAATAGTACAGGAACCTGAAACAGAACTATTATTTAGAACTAACCAAACTCAAAGATTGGAAGCTTCTAAGAAGAAAGAGTATAAATTGGGACCACCTCTTCGGGTTTTCTGTTCAAAATTTGAGCTGAACAAGAAGACAAAGTACCTTTTCAGAGAAAGAACCTTGATGAACAAAGAGCAACAGCAACCTAAACATTAAAAGGGACTCACGCTCACCACATGTTGCACCCATACATTCATAGATCATTCACAATGCATCTAATTAGGAGCATTCGATTCACTTTGATCATAGCATCCTAATTCTTTGGCATAAGCATAAATACATGGAACTGATTCTACAGGTCATGTCCCTAGAATCAGTGAATTCACCAAGCCTTAAACCCCTAAGCAATAGGGTAACAGGTTGAATTCAAAGGGCTTTAACCCCCTAAGCAGTAGGGTGACAAGCCGAATTTGCAAATCTTATAACCCTAAGCAGTAGGGAAACAGATCAAAGAAAGTGGGCCTTAACCCCCTAAGCAGTAGGGTAATAGGCTGAAAATCACAGATCTTGCCTCCCTGAAGTTGCAGTGGAGCAGACCTAATACATCGTATAATTGCCTCCTCGGATGCAGTGAAGCAGATTCAAACCACCAAGCTTTAACCCCCTAAGCAGTAGGGTAACAAGCTGAGGATTTACAGATCTTATTACCCTAAGCAGTAGGGAAACAGATCAAAGGTGACAAGCCTTAAACCCCTAAACAGTAGGGTAACAAGCTGAAGATTGACGAATCTTAACCCTCTAAGTAGTAGGGAAATAGATCGAAAATGAATTTACAGATCCTAACCCCCTAAGCAGTAGGGAAACAGATCGAAGATAATGGGCTTAACCCCCTAAGCAGTAGGGTAACAAGCCAAATTTACAGATCTTGAATCCCTATACAGTAGGGTAACGGGCTAGAAATTACAAATCTCTTCTCTTTAAAATGGAGCTGAAGAGGTTACAAGCCATAGCAGATCTCCTTGAAGTTTTAGCGAAGTTGATTGAAGCCACAGTAGATCTCCTTGAAGTTTCAGTAGAGTTAGTCGAAGTCACATGTCTTATCTCCATAAAGTTGCAATAGAGCAGTGAAGCGGAGCGAAGCAATAAGATTGGAATGAAGCTACCTGGAGAAAAGGAGCGCTAAACAAGTCAAGACTTGGTGAGACTAAGCAAAATTGGCCTTTCTTAGGTCTTTACTCTGTTCTCGTTACACGACAACAAGCAAAGAGGGGAAACTGTACAGCCCAATTTTGGGCCCAAATAGCTCCCAAATAACCCCAGACCCAAACAAGCCAAAACCTAGCCCAAAACCCACCAAATAAAACCCAATAGCAGCCCAATTCAAACCAAATAAACAAACAGACCAAAACCGACAAGCCCAATGCAAACCCAAACTACCCACTACACACTAAACCTACCCAAACCCCAATCTAACCCTAAAATTTAGGGTTTCAGAATTTGAAACCCTAAATCACTTATCCCACCGCCCCAATCACATCTTCTGCAAGTGGCCTCTGCTCCACCACCGTTTTGCCTGCAACAATAAAAAGAGAAGAGACAGATTAGTCAAGGAGGGCAAGTTGTAAAGAATTGGCTATAAAAAGCCAAGTTCAAAACCATTGTATCTCTCGGCAAATTCTTTAGATACAAAATAAAGCATTCAATCTTTCTAGCAAAAAAAAAAAACAGCAATATTATCCATCAAAAAAGAGAGAAACAGCATCAAAAAAAACTAAAAGCCCTAAAAAATAGAAGCCATAAGCAAGGTGATTTCGTTTATATAAGTATAAATCTACCTATTAAATGCCCTTATATAAGTATAAATATACAACATAAACAAAAGAAAAACAATTTAAAACAAGAAAAGGGAAGTTTTTTTACCTCCGACCGTCGTGCACGGTGGTCGCCGGCACCGGAGACTCGGCGGAGGACGGTGGTAGACTGCCGGAGCGCTGATGAGCTTGAACCTGCAGAGAAAACAAAGAAAAAAGGCTTAGTTTTTTTGAAACAAATAGCAAAAATGATTTCAAAGACAAAATTTTGGCTTATATAGATGATACAAAACGGCGCCGTTTTGGTTGGCACCCATAAGCCCAAAACGACGCCGTTTAGCCACCCTGACCCGAGAACCGGCTCCGACCCGCCTCAGGATCCGCGCGTTTTCATATGATGGTCTAATTACGCGCGCGGTCCTTCCGCTTTTCACACGTTTTGCAATTAGCTTTTTATTTCTTTCAAATTGGCCTCAAAATTCATCACGTTTTGTGATTTAATCCTCCCTCCTGCGACGTCGTTTCAAGGGTTCGGGTAAATTCCCCTTTTGGCCCCCTATGTTATTCGCGTATTCAAATAGATTCAAATAGGTGCTTCTTTTTATATTTCCATTCGAATTGGCCCCAAAATTCTATTTTAGTTTCGAATTTGGTCCCTTCTTTGAGATTTAATCGATTTTTATATTATTTTTACTCTTTTTTATTTTTAGCATTATTTTAATCATTATTATTATTATTATTACCATATTCATTAACACATTATTATTATTTTGCTATACTATTGTTATTATTATATATATACATACCTTTTATTATTTTTATGTATATTTTAAATATTATTATCGTTATTATTATCACCTATATGGTTATTATTATTACTATTAATATATATTTTCTTTGCATATGTATGTACATACATTTTCTATATGTATAGTATTATTTTAATTACTTTATTTTAATATTACTATCATATTATATTTACTTTTGCATTTTAACATTATTATTATTATCACTATTATCATTATATATTAGTATACATTTTATATGTACATATACACATTTACATCTGTAGTTTATATATATATATATATATATATATCATTACTTTAATTTAATACTTTTACTTTTGTATTTCTATTATTATTACATAGTAGTATATATTTTCATTATATATGTATATGTATATATATATGTTATATAGCATTATTAATAGCTTAATATTATTGTTTTAGGTATTTGTGTGTCACATATGTTTTCATTAAATATATATACATTATATTCCCTATTATGCACATATCTTATATTACGTACATTTTACATACATATATAATTTTTACGTATACCTGTCTATACTTTTAATATATTACACATATTTTGTGTATATATATCTACATTAATATCGCATTTTATATATTTTAATACTACGTACACATTTTATTATTACGTATAAGTTTTAATACATACATTTATATGTTTATATATCGTTATTATTAGTCTTTTATTATTATTACTATTTTAATAAATATTATGTATATATTTGTAATCTGGTATTATATATTTTACATACATATGCTCCTTACTACTTCATGTTCACATTATTACTATCATGTTTAAATACCATGCATTATTATCGTTTCGCACTATTGTTATTTACGTTATTATTATTTTTGTTTTCATTTTCGTTATCATTGTCATTTTTATTTTTGCCATGTTTAACATTTGTTTATATTTGCATACTATTAGCCTTGATATTACTTCACCTTTTACGGTTGCTCATGTTATTGTTTTGACACCGTCGCACTATTATTATATTCTTATACATGTCAATGTTACATTTTGCTTTTACATTTTACTATAAATCGTGTTTCTTTTTGCTCAATATATTAAAACAATTCTTTCATAAAAGCAAAATCCGTTATTAGGTAATTCGAGATAATCGTGCCCTAACTTACTGGGTTTCGACTTTTCTCATTTAACCTAAATAATGGAATATTCTTTTAAATCACGATACAAGTCTTAAAAATGCTTATTTTCGAGATACGAGCGTGGTGCCCTAACTTACGGGTATGACACTTTGAAACTTCAAAACAAGATCTTTTACAAGTAAAGGCAATGTTCGGTGTTAGGAATTCGAGAAACGTGCCCTAACGTCTTCGGGTCTCGATCTTCCTCGTTCAGCCTAACTAACCGAATATCCTTTTAAAAGAGGTCAAAATATATTTATTTTAAATACAAGGCAAGCTCATTCTCAAAAGTTCGAGATGCCGTATCCTAACTCACTGGATATAACATGTCGTTGCCTTGAGACGAGAATGTCTTTGACATTTCAATGTTCACTTTACAAAAAAGGATCGTATCTTAAAACCTTTCAAGTTTTCAATCTTCGACACTAAGACACTAATTAATCAACTAGGTACCAGTTTTGGGCGTATCGAGGGTGCTAATCCTTCCTCGTGCGTAACCGACTCCCGAACCTGTTTTCTTGATATGCGTAGACCAAAATTGTTGTTTAAATAAATCAAGTTATTTACTAAAAACAACCACTTTAACGAGGTGTGTAACACGCCAAACCCGGCCCAGACGTTATGGCCGAATTTGACGTGCCACATTGGAGTTGAAAACCCACGTTCCGTTTTTAGTGTTTTAAAACCATATATTTTGTTGAGTTAACAAAGTGTATGGAAGTGGGCACCGTAGGTATCCGAGATAGAGGAGGTGAGCCATGAAGGTGCTTAAGTACCAAGCTCTTTAATTGGATCCAATCCTAGACATGCCCACAACCATAGCCACACTTTGTCATATCGAGTTTAAATTTGTTTAAGTGGGCGTCTTTGATAAATCGATTAATCGTGGTGTTGAGATATTTTGAAAACAAGTATCATTTTGAAAACACATCCTAAGTCTAGCCCATTTGAATAATTATCAACCAGTTTAAAGTTATTAAAATTAAAGTAATCCGAAAAGAAATAAAAGGAAAGTTAAAATGGCCTTATTACAACCCAAAATAAATAATATTTAAAGGAAATTTAAAGAAAACCGACGCTTATTTAAAAGTCCAAAGACAATCACCGTGGCCACTCTGAATCCCTCCTACCAAGTCCCCACATCAAGGCTCACCGCAAGGTTAAGGAAAGGGGTGAGTTTGGAAACTCATGTGCAACAAGCCCTTCGAGCCCAAAACAATAGCGACTGTTGGGTCTAAGCCCAAATCCAATCTCAAAACATGTCTTGGGCCATAGCCCTTTTCATATTTCATATCTCATAACACCGGGCGAAGCCTTTTCAAAATTTCATATTCTTGGGTCAAGCCTTTCAGAAAGCGGTATGGCCCGTAGGCCCATTTCGATATCACATGTAATGTCAAATGAAAGAATGCAACCCATTTGGGAGACTACTCAACCCACCATCCGCTACTCTCCACCCGTACCAACCAACACACCATGTGGGATTAACTCGACCCACCCCGCCATAACTCTCCACCGGCGCTTAGTTGCTTTATCATATAACTGGGGCCTAGCCTCTTTTAATAATCGGGAAAAGCCCTTTTATAAGCGGGGCATAAGCCCTTTGATAATCGGGCATAAGCCCTTTTGATAACTGGGGCATAAGCCCTTTTTCACTTCCTCCATTCATATAAAAAACCCAACCCAATGCATTTATGAACATCTCATGTGCATATCATACATGTCATGTGCATATCATACATATCATGTGCATATCATACATGTCATGTGCATATCATACATACCATGTTTATCAAAATCCCATGCATTAAATTCATGTATAAACCCTAGGGGTATAATGGTTATTTTACCTAGGGCAAAATGGTCATTTTAATATTATAAGGGTAATATCGTAATTTTACCGAAATTAGGATTTTTCCATGTTCATCATCAGTTACTAACTATTCATTTGTTTAAACCGCGTTTCTAGCCCACTTTTAACGAAACCGAGTTATTGGGCCTAAAACCCCTAATGGGCCCTACTTAGCCGATTTTGTCATCTAGGCTCATTTAGCCTATATCCATAATAGTATTAATAGTCTTAACAGGCAATTTAACAGATTTTCGTTTTCTACCAATTTTACCCAAATGGGCTCGAAAGCCTATTGGGCGCTATTTCAGCCCCTGAGGCCCAACTTACCGTGAACGCCAAAAACACGTCCTTACCGTTTCCATTGTTCCCGATCATCATCTCATCGATTCTAACTAACTAGTGAGCGTTATTGCTCTCAAGTCCTCGAAATGCGAATTTGGCATTTCGCTTTTCGGCATTTATCACTTTAAGCTATGAAAAGGGTTCGTTACACACGATTTGCGATATTCCTTGACGAGATCTCCTATGCGATTTCTCCTATAATCAACCACTTATAGATTAGACCATGTTAATATTAAACCAAATCAAAACTACCTATTATCATCACTTACACATTCGCCACCATCCACAATGGCCCTTGGGTTCATACCTTTGCAAGTTGATGACTAGATTTAGTCACTCAGATGATCCAAGCTTTTCACACACTCGATCGGTAGCCTTTAATCCTCACTAGTACCAACAAACCAAATAACACCAAAAACCCTTTTAGCCTTAGTCGACGAGAGGGTTTTCACTTTTCTTAAACCACAAGATACAAATGGAAAGAAGGTTCAATACTTACCAAGAGATCTACTCATTGAAGAACGTTCCAAATACCTTCCTACCCCATATCCTTTGTGAATCCAACTTAAACGTGCGTGAAAATAGATCTAAATATTAATTCCGAATCACTAAAATATAAAGCTTTGACTTTTCAAAGAAATATTAATCTAAGCTATTTAGAGGTTAGTACACACTTTATGGGTTGAAGTTGAAACGTTTCCAAAATCAATCGCCTACGATAACCACCACATCACTCAAACTTAACTAATCCAATATCAATATATGTAAATCCTAAGCACATCACCATACTGAACATAAGGGCATATTCGTCATTTTACCATACAGGGGTATTTTGGTAGTTTTACAAATTGAGGGTATTATGGTAATTTCACAAACCAAGGGTATTTTAGTAATTTTGTAAATCGAGGGTAAAACAAGAATTACAGTAAATCAAGGGTAAAACAAGAATTACAGTAAATCGAGGGTAAAACGATAATTATGTAAATCGGGGTAAAATGATAATTATGTAAATTAGGGTAAAGCGGTAATTCTATAAATCGAGGGTAAAATAGTAATTACAACCGAGGGTAAAACGATAATTACGTAAATCGAGGGTAAAATAGTAATTACATAAACCGAGGGTAAAACGGTAATTCTATAAATCGAGGTAAAACGGTAATTTTACAAATCGAGGTAAAACGGTAATTCTATAAATCGAGGGTAAAACAAGAATTACAGAATCAAGGGTAAAACAATAATTACAGAACCGAGGGTAAAACAAGAATTTTGTAAATCGAGGGTAAAATAGTAATTACAGAACCGAGGGTAAAACGGTAATTACAGAATCGAGGGTAAAACGGTAATTTTACAAATCGAGGTAAAACAAGAATTCTATAAACCGAGGGTAAAACGGTAATTACGTAAATCGGAGTACTTTGGTAATTTTACAAGTCGAGGGCATTTCAAAGAATTGGTAAACTAAAGTATTCTAAACATGGATAACAATACGAATGGGCCTAAAGCCTATTCTCACCCAAATGGGCCCACACGCTCGTGTGGCCCTTTTAGCCCAAACCTAGCCACAGATATGCGATTCACCTAGCCTAGTCCAATATTTACTACACAATCAAACAACTTATCCAATTGGGCTCGTTGGCATTATGGCCCTTTCTACCATCGCGGCCAAGTAGCCATCCAACAACAAGAGTAGTGATAAATATACACCTGATAGGAGACTGGAGTTAATCCACGCTCCGAGCACTCTTAGCCGACGCCCAACCCAAACGAGCACGCCATACAGCGAAAGGGATCAGCCAAGAAAGGTACATTTACTCTCTTCATGGTTCCCTCTATTTAAAGCCAACTTCACAACCACTCTTATATTAGCTTCCTGATGTGGGATCCCTCCAACATTAGAGTTTAAATTCAACACCAACTCTTGCCGCCCCCTGTTAGCAAAATAAATGCTCTTTGCTTGCCATGGGATTCGAACCTATGCCTCCCCTTAAATGCTCCACATGCTACTTGCCACTAAGCCACAAGGCTTTTTGTGTCATATTTTATCCCCAATTAATTATAAGGTCTAAAGGCCAAAGTCCAGGTTCCTTTTAAAAAAACAAAATAAATTGCAAGAGCCAAGGCTTGAACCCAGGCTCCCATACAACCTTAATGACACCACAACCACTAGACTACAAGCTTCCTTGTGTCATTTATTTAACACAATAATTTAAAAACCCTCATCCAAGCATCCAGGTTTTTTTTTCACTTAATACCAAAATTTTTGCTAAAGCCCAAGTTTGAACCCAAGATTTCTCCAACACTTCTCAAAGCCATTAACCACTAATAGCAAACATTTAATTGTTTCATTTCATTGCACAATTAAATACCTATATAAAACCTCTTTACGGACCCACACTCAAGGCCCAATACTTCTAGGCCCAAATTCGGGGTGTTACAAGGTGACCCGATCACACCTAGTAAAAAAGGATCTGTGGCGACTCTCGTTTTTTGTGTTCATTTTCAAAATCCAAGTCGATTCTCGTTTTACAAAAAAATGGTTACGACATAGTTGATATGATATCATGTATATATTTGGTATTTAAAGTGGTTGTCATTTTTTCATCTAAGTACATAGTGATGGTAGTTGAATGGATGAACATTAAGGTATGCTATGAGATGTTGTTTTGATATGATATAGATAGTGCCTTGAAGAGCTAATGGTTAGTTTTGGTAGCCTTGAATGTATATTGGCATTTGATATAGTTATTAAGATTAATGGTATATGTTGAAATGGTCATAATGGTATTTGTTGTGCTTGTATTTGGTATATGAACATTATGAAAAATGTGGCATTGAAGTGTTCAATTGGTTGTTTGTATCATGAATGAATTTGGTAGGTGTTTAGTCAAGTTTGATTGTTAAGATTGAGGTGCCATATTGGCATATTGGTTGAATGGTTAGTTTCTATAATGTTTAAACATGTATATGCATATATTAGGTCAGTTTTGAGTGTATGATTATAGGTGCAAGTGGGTTCTGCAAGTGGCTAGATTTTGGGTGAGAAAAGTGTCTTGGAAATGACCTATTTTTCATCCACACGGCCAGGCGACACGGCCATGTGTCCTCTATAACTTTAAAAGGGTTGCAAGCTAGACTGTTACACGGCCTAGCACACAGGCATGTAGTTTGGCTGTGTGACACAAGTCAAAGAGTTACACGGGCACAGATAGGGGCTAAGGCACAGTCGTGTGTCCCTACTTCGAATGTCCACACGGTCTAAGACACGGGCGTGTCTCTTAGTTGTGTGACCCCTGCAGTTTGAAAAATTTTATCTTTTTCTGAAAAATTCCATAAGTTTCTGATTCAGTCCTAATTAGTTTCTAATGTCTTTTTAGGGCCTCGAGGGCTCATAAAAGGGACTGTATGTATGATTTTGGATGATATTGTTATGATTTATGTTGTGATTTGTTTGTGGTAATAAAATGTTCGTTGTATAGTGTTGTATTCCGATAATACTCTGTAGCCCTAATTCGACGACGGATACGGGCTACGGGTGCTACACGAAAGCTGGTGCATTATGTATACAACTTCTGCAATATGTAGCATCATTCACAATAGTGGAATTGATAGATCAAGATATGGATAAATGATATCCTTTCATTGGCATTACATGGTTGATGAAAAGTAAACATGGCCATGGGTCGTTTGTCTTTGTGATGAATGACTTGATTATTATTTGATAGTAATTGGCTCTTCGTGAAGAAAGATGTAATGGTTACCATGAGATAAAGTATGATCATATTAAAAGAATGAATTTATCCTAAAAAGATTAAGGATATCCTATTAAGGTAACACACTTATGACAAGGTCATTGGACGAGTACTGACCAAGTTGCTTTCGTAACGACATGTTGTTGAGGAATAACTTCATGACTAAATGAGTTTATAATTAATATGTGAAAAGCTGGAACTTAATTATAAATCATTTGATCTCTAATTGCATATGTCCAATCGGTCCCTTTACTAGCTCGTTGAAATAAGAAATAAATTGCATGTTGAATCAAATAAACAGAAATGGTAAAAATGGAGAAATGAGAAACATTTGGAAATGAATGTGGTTTTCTCCAAAATGAAAATTACCTGAAAATGAATTTATGGTTTTCGAATTAAATGAAGTTCGAAAATGGAAATAAATCATTTGGTCATAGTGAATCCGTTGAATGTAGAAATATTAAATATATTCTTATAGATTCTTTACAGTAAAGTCGTCATGAATTTAATGGAATTAGAATTGAGTTGAGAAAATTATTTAATGGAGAAATTAATTAACTTAAATTTATTTAAAGATGTTTCTTTTGGAAAAGAGAAAAAAAATATTGGGTTAGATCGAATTATTAAAGTACTGGGTTAAAAGTCTAAGAAGTATTTATAGTTGGAACAGATATAGGAAAGGCCCAAAAACCCCTCATGTTTAAAGAGAGAGACGGTAAACCCTAGTATAATTAAGTAGGGTTGTCGCTTCTTATACTCCTAGTTAGACTAAGAGTTTATTTTTCTATTTGAAATAGAGTACTATAATTCAACTAGGGTTTCACATCTTCTCCCTATATATAGATGACACTGGTAGAGCTAAAGGAAAGACTTTTGAGATAT
Source organism: Gossypium arboreum (assembly GCF_025698485.1). Lineage (NCBI taxonomy): Eukaryota > Viridiplantae > Streptophyta > Magnoliopsida > Malvales > Malvaceae > Gossypium > Gossypium arboreum. The sequence goes on along the minus strand of NC_069070.1, from coordinate 106,731,638 downwards.
TGTTAATCTACCCTACAAAATAGTGAGTTTTATTTTTTAAATATAAATTTTATTTTCCAGAAAACTATTTTCGGTTTTGTGTTTAATTTGAATCATTCAAACCCACACTCAAAGTAGTTTGTGGTATAAGAATAGCGAAGAAGGTTGTTCGATTGAAAGCCAGGAACGACAAGGATTCGTCTAGCTAAAAACACAAGTGCAATTTCGGTAAAGGGTTTATTGATATAAATATTACAAACCGACTCGATTTTCAAAATTTTTATTTTTTGTTGTGCACGAAAATCATTTTCAAACTGAATTATTTCCAACAGATTATAGTAGAAGTTATAATCAAGGACATAAACAACAATTTAGAGGAGGTTTTCAAGATGGAAAGGGTTCCTATCATGGTAGATGTCATGGGGGTTGTTTCTCTCACAATCGATTTCAATGCCAATTATGTGGCAGAATTGGCCATGTTGTCCAAAAATGTTATTATCAGTTTGATCAATCTTTTTCTGGAGTGGCTGATATGGACCAAAGGCAGCAAATGACTGTGAACTATCATCAGTTTACTGATCAAGGTCAGCCAACACAATTTCTTCACCATCAGTGTTGTGCTTAAAGTCTGCAAGGCAATGGTCCTTTTCTAGTAAATGATGGTCTTTTTCCTATTGAAGTTGATAAATGTGTATATACAAAGTTTACAAATAGTGGTTGTGTGATTGTAAGTTAATATGTTGATGATATATTGATTTTTAGTACTAATTATGAGTTAGTACTCAAGACAAAGAGATATCTTGCTTCTAAATTTGACATGAAAGTTATGGGGGAAGCAAATGTTATATTGAGTGTTATGATCACAAGGAAAGGTAATAGCTTGATGTCTTAAGAGCATTATGTTGTGGAACTTCTAAAGAAGTTTGCACATTTTGTTGTCAAACCAGTGAGTATTCCTTATAATGATAGCACTCAATTGAAGAAAAATAGAGGTGAGTCCATTACTTAGTTAGAGTATGCATAGTTTATTGAGAGACTAATACATTTAATGAATTTTAAATAACCAGATATAACGTATGTTATATGTCTACTAAGAAGGTACATTCATAACCCAAGTCATGAACATTGGGTTGCAATAATCAGATTTATGAAATATTTGAAAGGGATCATTAATTATGATATTTTATTTGAAAGAAGTTTGCTCACTTTGTTGTCAAACCAGTAAGTATTCCTTATAATGATAGCACTCAATTGAAGAAAAATAGAGGTGAGTCCATTGCTTAGTTAGAGTATGCGTAGTTTATTAAGAGACTAATACATTTAATGAATTTTAAATAACCAGATATAACATATGTTATATGTCTACTAAGAAGGTACATTCATAACCCAAGTCATGAACATTGGGTTGCAATAATCAAATTTATGAAATATTTGAAAGGTATCATTAATTATGATATTTTATTTAATAGATTTCTTACTGTATTAAAAGGATATACTAGTACTAATTGGATCTCAAATTCCGATGAGACAAAATCCACTAGTGGTTACATATTCACCCTTAATGGTTGTGCTATATCATGGAGATAATCAAAACAAACTATTTATAGCAAAATCTACCATGAAGTCAGAGTTTATTGATCTAAAGTTAGCTGGTAATGAGGCTAAGTGGTTTAAAAACTTCTTAGCATATATTCCATTAGGCATAAAGCCAACAGCTTTGATAACAAGATAAATTCGTATTTTTAATATTATTTTTTTGCTAATTATCAAATAAAATGCTATTAAATTTGGATTTTTCTTATCAGGAATGAAGTTGGTGTGCTAAATTCAATCTCTTACAAAAAAGGGACTAAATTGGAACAAAAAGCAAAGAGAAGAGCTTAATTGAAAGATTGAATATTCAAAGATGATTGAAAAAAGATTGAAGGGTTGAAGATTTTTAAAATTGGATGGATAAAGATTGAAGGATTTTTTTTATATTGTTACAACTCTGTAATTAGTTTAAATTCTAGTTTAAATTTGATTTTTAAATTTAGAATTATTTAGTGATAATATTTAGAATTATTTAGTGATAATATTTAAAAAAAATATTGTTAAAATTTAGCACTAAAAGTGTGTAGATACCTAGTAGCTACAACTAATAGAACACACTTTTTTACCTTGGCATTTAATTTTTTTTTCTCCCCTTCCCTGCGTGATCTTCATCTTGCTATTACTATTCCGTTTCATTTTATTTTTACTTTCAATCTTTTGGTTTATTTTGCTTCCAAGGCCCTCCCCTTTTCCATCACCCACAATTCCACAAATCTATTATCAAAGTATGATTTTTTCCATGATTAACTAAACCCTTTTTAGCTTTAGCCTGAAAATTACTCCAACAAAACAATTGTGAGATTCGAACCTGCTCAAAAGACCTCTCAACGCAGTATTTTCTATCTCTCTGATATATGAGATAGTACAAATTCATCCCTTAAAATTGATTCAGCTTCAATTCAAAAAGTGCACGTTGGGTTGGAGTTGTTTGGCATATAGTTGGGAAGACGAATCGGCCGTGCTGTGTTCGAATTCCCACGAATAAATTTGTCTAAGTGGGAAAAGCCAGTTGGATTTCGTTAAAGGAGATAGAGATCGGATTTAAACGACCCACATGGTTGAGGCCATTGATTCAAGTTAGGCTTTTCAGATTGCAAGGCTGTTGAAATCTTAAATTGCGAAAACGTGTATCACAATTAGAAATTTGGCAAGAATCGGTTTGCAGGTCGTACCGGGATTGACTATATAAGCAAAGGTTGGTGATCAGGACGTTCTTGGTCGCTATAAGTGATAAATCGTAATTTTTACATATTTTTATCCCATGCTTAGCATATTTTTGGACGAATTATCCTTGGAATTGGTGAATTCGGTGCTCCTAATCCTTTAATTTCATGTTTTATACTTAGAAGAGCATAGGAGAGTAAAAAAGAGCGAGAAACGGGCCAAAAATGGAGAAAATGGGTCAACGTGGGAAATCAACACGGCTTGGACTTCCTCACACTGGTAGTTCACACACCCGTGTCCATTCAACAGACTTGAACACAGTTTGAAGCAATCGCAAACGGGCGTGTCCCTGTCGAGCCCAAGTCTAGTCCTATTCGGAAAAGGCCACTCTTGAGGGTTTTGAAACATTCTAAAGCCTATATAAACACCCCAGGAGGTACCTAAAAGACACACAGGGAGTAGGAGGCAAGGAATTACTCGAAGAAAGCCGATTGAGCTATCTCAGAAGTCAGATTCACCTTCAAGACTGAAGATCTCCCTTTAATTCCCTTCAAGAGTTCTTGGGTTTTCTTTATGTTTTGTCATAATTATTCTTTTGAGATGTTTTCTTTCATAAATCTGAACTAAACCCCCTGAATACCTAAGAGGAATAAAACCTAAGACGGATCTTGTTATTATTATTTGAATTATATGATAAATATTTGACTTGTTCTTAATTATGAGTTCTTAATTCTTGCTTTAATATTTCAGGATATTGATTCAAGTATTGATGTGCTTATTCAAAGGAGTAAAAGTCCCTGTCTAAGAGTAGATCTAACATAATTAAGCGGAGTTGATTGTACACCTAGAGATAGGGTGACATAATTTTGTCGGATTAGGGTGAAACCTAATAAGGGAATCCATAGATCGAGTTAATGCAACACTAGGGGTTTTAATTAGGAAGAGATTTCAATTAATCAACCTAGGGTTAGATGTTGTTAGTCTCGAGAGAGATAATAATATAACTTAGGGATTTCTACGGATCAAGTCAAGTGAATAAATCGTCTGATTTAGAGTCAATAACAGGTGAAGTCTAGGTGGATTTTTCCCTTAGGTATTGTCCAAATCATTTAGTTTTCCCAAAAGTTATTTCCCCAATTTACTTTCTGTGCAATATTAGTTTAGTAATTAGTTTAGATAAAACAAACTCCTTTATTTTTAGGCTAGATAATAAAAAGAAAGTAAATACTAGTACTTTTAGTTCCTTTGGGTTCGACATCCCGGTCTTGCCATAAGCTATACTACTGTTCGATAAGGTGCGCTTGCCTTTGTCGTGATAATAGTTAGTTTCCAAGAACAAACATTCATAAATTATAAAACTTATCATGATTCACATCACATCAATAAGAAACTTATTGCTTGGAAGGGAAAATCTATTTCAAGGATCGATTGAAGATTGAAGTACACCGAGACTAAGGCTAAGCTTAAAAAATATTTAATTTATCCATTTATTTTATTTTTTTAAATTTATTTTTACATTTTTGAATATGTTTTTATTTTATTTTTTGTATTTCCTTATTTTATTTTCTTAATCAATTTAACCCCCTACTTTTATTTTTATTTTCAGTATTTCCACGCACAAGTCATGAGCACGACTGTGACCGCGATAGTGATTCTGGTCACGGGAAAAGGCAAAATTAGATAGCCAATCCCTTTGGATTTGATCCTACTACTGTATACTACCATTTACTGTTATTTTTTATTAGGAAATTATATTTGGTGGTTTCGAAACCTATCAAAATTTGGCGCCGTTGTTGGGGATTTGTGAAAATTTTTAATTTTAGTTTGTTTTCTTTATGACCAGGTTAGATCAGGGACTCTAGCATTTGAATCGGATATAGAAAAGTTGGCTCATACACTTCGAAGAGAAGCTATTTGGTGCAGTAAACAACCACAACCCGATTTTGAATAAGGATCTTACACGGAAGATATCTACTCATCCGAAGATTCAGACGAAATGACAGATCAAACTATATGCCAACTTGCAGTTGCACCAAGCGAACAACAACCACTATGCATAACTTATCCAACGGGTGAAACACTATTCGAGTTTAAGTCGAGATTAATACATTTATTGCCTAGTTTCCATGGTTTGAAAAAAGAGAATCCACAGACTCATCTGAAAGAGTTTTACATGGTTTGTCTGAGCATAAAACCAGAAGGAGTAACTAAGGATCAAATAAAACAACGAGCTTTTCCTTTTTCATTAGCTGACTTTGCTAGAGAATGATTGTTTTATTTACCTCCAGAATCTATTAATATTTGGACTGATATGTCTCGATTGTTTCTCAACAAGTTTTTCCCAGTAGCTCGAGCAGCCGAATTAAGGAGGAGTATAGTCGGAATACAACAAAAAGAAGCATAATCACTCTATGAATATTGGGAGCGATACAAGAAGTTGTGCATAAGTTGCCCATAATATGGTCTATTTGAATAGTCGCTTCTACAGTATTTCTACATGGGTTACTCCCAATGGAAATGAAGATGATTGATGTTGCTAGTGGAGGGGCTCTTGTGAACATAACTCCCCAAAGAGCTAGGGAATTAATTTTGACCATGGCTGCAAATTCTCAGCAGTATCGATCACCTATGGAACCTACGAGAAGGGTTCATGAGCTATGTACTCCTTCCATAGTAAATAAGATTGATGAACTTAATAATGAAGTTAAAAATATCTTTGTAGGACAGACGAACCTAGCTTGGTTGTGTGGGATTTGTGCTAAGCCTAATCATCCTACTGACTCGTGCCCGGTTTTACTTGAGGACACAGTTGCACAAGTAGATGCCGTTGGGAACTTTCCAAGGCCACCTCAAAGGTCCTATGATCCATATTTGAACACGTACAATGCAGAGTGGAGGGATCACCCAAATCTAAGCTATGGATCTAACCATCGATACAATCAACCATATCAACCAAGGCCACCTCCGCCTCAAAAATATTAACCTCCAAAGTTATCTCTCAAAACCATAGTAGAAAGGCTAGCTGTTAGCACTGAAAAGTTCTAACAAAAGACTGAAGGGCATCTCTAGGAAATGGGTCAACAAATAAGTAAGTTAGCTTTTATGGTTAGCCGGTTGGAGAACCAAGGAAAATTACCATCTCTAACTGAGCCAAATCCATGCCCAAATACAAGTGTTGTGACCGTAAAGAATAGGAAAGAGTCAGAACTAGTGTCTGGCACGAGTCGTGACCACAATGTGGAACAGGAAGCCAAACCAGCAACTCCTACTGAACCGGCACCTCATAGACCATTTGTTGTACCTCTTCCATACCCTGTAAGGCTAGCCCAAGTTAAAAAGGAATGAGAGGAAAAAGAAGTCCTTGAGATATTTCAAAAGGTAGAAATTAATATTCTTTTACTTGATGCTATTAAACAGGTTCCACGCTATGCAAAATTTTTAAAAGAACCGTGTACCAGAAAAAAGAAGCTTCAAGGAAATAAATGGGTGAATGTGGGAGAAAATGTTATTGCAGTGCTACAAAAGAAAATCCTACTGAAGTATAACAACCAAGGTATGTTTTCTATATCCTACAAAATAGGTAATATTGCCATAAATAAAACCATGTGTGATTTAGGAGCATCTATTAATGTAATGCCTTTATCTATTTTTAAATTGCTAAACACAGGTCCTTTGAAAGAAACAGGGGTGATTATTCAATTTGCAGACAGGTTATGCATATATCTAGAAGGGGTACTAGAAGATGTCCTCGTAAAGGTAAATGAACTAATTTTTCCTGTAGACTTTTACATCGTCGATATGGAGGATGACTACTCAAAAAATGCTTCTAATATTTTACTCGAGAAACCATTCTTAAGTACCGCCCATACAAAGATTGATGTTCATAATGGAACCCTCACTATAGAATTCGGCAATGATGTAGTAAAATTTAATGCTATGAGGCAATGGGCCAACCCAACATAATGCCGAATATTTCTAGTGTTGATATTATTAAACCACTAACGAAATTTCAATTTAAGTATCATGAAAGGGATGAATTACAAACTGTACTTTCCAAAAGTTTAAACTTCAATACGATGGATAAATTGGAGGAGATAATGACGTTCAAAGAACCAATTTGGGAAACCCTTGTTCTATTGGAGACTCATCAATTCCTTAGAAGCCAAGGAAAGTATTTTGATTTTTCTCTTTCTAAAACTAAACTGTTGCCTTCTATTTTGCAGGTCCCTGAGATAGAGCTTAAACCATTGCCAGAACACTTAAAGTATGCCTATCTAGGTAATGGAAACACTTTACTAGTAATAGTTTCCAATAAACTTGCGGGATTGATCAAATGTTAGAACGTTTAGTGGGAAAAACTCACTATTGTTGTCTTGATGGTTATATAGGTTTTCTCCAAATTCTAATGGCACCGGAGGACCAAGAGAAAACAACATTTGCATGTCCCTTTGGCATATTCACTTACAGACAGATGTCATTTGGACTTTGCAATACACCAACCACATTTCAGAGGTGTATCGTAAGTATATTTTTTTACTATGTCAAGAAAATAATTGAGGTATTTATGGATGATTTTATAGCTTATGGTAATTCTTTCAATGAATGTCTGTCAAACCTCGTTAAAATTTTGGAGAGATGCCTAGAATTTAATTTAATTATTAATTATGAAAAATGTCATTTTATGGTAAATAAGGGATTGATTTTAGGGCATATTATTTGCGCTGAAGGGATCATGGTTGATAAGGCCAAAGCTGATGTTATCTACTCACTTCCATACCTCACAACTGTAAGGGAGATTCCTTCTTTTCTTGGTCATATAGGTTTTTACAGGAGCTTTATTATGGACTTTTTTAGGATTTCACGACCACTCTGCAACTCTTGCAAAAAGATAAAGAGTTTGAATTTGATCAAGTGTGCAAAGATACGTTTAACACTCTCAAAAAAAAGCTTGTTTTAGCTCCTATAGTACAACCGCCAAATTGGGACTACCGTTTCTAGCTCATGTGCGATGCAAGCGACCAAAGTGTAGAAGCTGTCCTTGGGCAAAGAATTGGAAAGAGACCTCACGTTATATCCTACACCTCTAAAACACTAGATGTTGCCCAGAGAAATTACTCAACTATTGAAAAAGAATTATTCGCTATTGTTTTTGCTTTGGAAAAATTTTGATCGTATTTATTAGGCACTAAATTTATTGTTTTTTTTTACCATTTAGCGTTGAAACATTTGATCGGGAAAAAAGAGGGAAAACCTAGGTTAATTTGATGGATTCTTCTCTTACAAGAATTCAATCTCGAGATGAAGGAAAAAAAAGGAAGTGAGAACTTAGTAGTTGATCATTTGAGTAGGATTCCCTTTTCAAACAATGACACACTTCTTAAAGGTGACTTCCCAAATGAAAATCTTCTGTCAGCTCAAACAGTTTACCCATGGTTTTACAGATATGGTAAATTACCTCCTCATAGGTATTGTATCTTCTAACTTATCACGTTTTGAAAAGGAAAAGCTCAAAAAAGACTCGCGATATTGTATTTGGGATGACTCATACCTATGGAAACACTGTTTTGATCAGGTAATTGGACGATGTGTCGTAGAAACTGAGGTACAACCTATCCTTTCTTTTTGTCATTATTATGCTTGTGGAGGGCATTTCGATCCTAAACGCACTGCACATAAGGTACTTGAGTGTGGATTGTTTTGCCCACACCTATTTCGTGACGCTTATTTATTTTGCAAAACTTGCCAGAGTTGTCAAAAAGTGGGGAATTTTAGCCGAAATATTGAAATGCCCCAAACACCTATACATGTATGTGGAATTTTTGATGTGTGGGGCATCGATTTTATGGGACCGTTTGTTTCATCATTTAATAATGTTAAAATTATTCTTTTTGTAGATTACATATCTAAATGGGTAGAAGCTAAAGCTACCTGACATGCCGATGCTAAAACTATAGTGGATTTTCTAATGAACTTTATCCTTTCCAAGTTTGGCACACCGAGAGCATTAATTAGCAATCAAGGAACTCATTTCTGCAACAAGGTAATTGATACTCTACTGAAAAAGTATTGGGTGACATATCGTGTGGCCACGACTTATCACCCACAAACAAACGGTCTAGCGGAAGTTCTAAACTGTGAAATAAAGTCGATGATAAACCATAATTTATACATATTTTTACCCCATGTTGGCATATTTATGAATGATTTTTCCTTGGTTTTAGTGAATTTGAAGCTCTTAATCCTTTAATTTCATGTTTTATACTCAGGAGAGCTTAGAATAGTGAAAAGAGCAAGAAACAAGTCAAAAAGGGACAAATTGGGCTTAAAACAGTGTTTTACACGGCCTAGGCACTTCCACACGGGTAAACCACACGCCCGTGTGAGGAACACAGGTAGACCACACGCCCGTGTGTCATGGCCGTGTTGACCAGAAACCAACTCAGAATTACACACGGCTTGAGCACTTGCACACGGGTGTGGCACAAGGTCGTGTCTTTGTCGAGCCCAAGTTTATTTCTACTCAAAAAAGGCCACTTTTAAGGGTTTGGAAGCATTCTAAAGACTATATGAACACCCTAGAAAAGGATTGAGGGGACACACAGAGAGTTGGAGGCAGAAAATATTCGAGAATAGCCATCGGAATCACTTCGGAGCCAGGATTTACATCAAGATTGAAGATTTCCATCCAATTTCCTAGAAGTTCTTTAGGTTTCTTTATGTTTTGTTGTTCTCCAAAATTTGAGATGTTTTCCATTATTATTATGAACTAAACTCCCTAAATACCTAAAGAAGATGAAACCTAAGACGAATCTTATTACTCTTTGATTTATATGATAAATATTTGTTCTTATTCTTAATTGTGAGTTTTAATCCTTGTTTTAATATTCTAGGATATTAATTTAGGCTTTTAATGTGCTTATTCAGTGGAGGAAAAGTCTCTGTTTAAAGAGTAGATCATTCATAATTAAGGGAAGTTGCATGCAATCCTAGAGATAGGATGACATAAATCTGCCATATTAGAGTCAAATTTAATAAGGGAATCTTTCTACGGAATAAGTCAAGTGAATAAATCGTCTAAGTCAAAGGTAATAAGTGAAGTCTAGGTGGATTCTTTCTTGGGTATTGTCTTCCCTATTGGTTTTCCTAAAGTATTTTCCAACTTTCATCTATGTCGTAATCTTAGTTAATTAGATAATTAGTTTAGTTTAAAAACATTCTCTTAAAATTTAGGCTAGATAATAAAAAGATAGTAATTACTAGTACTTTTAGTCCTTGTGGATATGATATTTTCGGTCTCACCATAACTATACTACTGTTCGATAAGTGCAGTTGCCTTAAGTCGAATTTTTAGGTAGTTTCACGACCATCAAGTTTTTGGCGCCGTTGTCGGGGACTAAGATATTAGGAACGCTTAATTTTTATTACTTTAGCCATTTTTTTATTATTTTTATTGTAATTTAATTTTATTTTGCTTAAATTATTAAATTTTCTTTTATTTACTTCTGACAGGTTTTTATAGTTTATGACTAGAAGAAACCCATCAGGACCTCTACTTTTTGATAGTGAGATCGAAGCACAGCTCGTAGAAACAGAAGATAAATAAGGCGAAGCCTACGATACATAGAGGAAGGGCAAGAGGATGATATTCAAACCACAACTGGGGAGATGGCTGATAATCAAAATAATCTACTACCTCCTGTGGTTGCTGCAAACCCAGTAAATCAGGATCCTACTTCTCGTATTATGTATGATTATGCTAAACCTACTTTAACAGGAACTGAATCAAGTATATTTAGGCCTACTGTTGCTGCAAATAATTTTAAACTGAAACCTAACACAATTCAAATGATACAACAGTTTGTTCAGTTTGATGGTTTGCAGGATGAGGATCTAAACACTCATTTAGTAAATTTTCTAGAATTCTGCGAAACCTTTAAGATCAATGGAATTTCTAAGGATGCCATTCGCCTTCAGCTGTTCCCATTCTCATTGAGGAACAAAGCTAAAGAGTGGTTAAACTCGTTACCACGAGGGTCAATCACTACTTGGGAACAAATGACTGAAAAATTTTTACTTAAATATTTTCCGCCGGCTAAAACGGCTAAATTAAGGAATGATATCTCTTCTTTTGTGCAGATGGATTTAGAAACTCTTTATGATGCATGGGAGAGATACAAGGACCTATTGAGAAGGTGCCCTCACCATGGGTTACCTCTGTGGTTGCAGGTTTAAACATTTTACAATGGTGTGAACCCCTCAACAAGGCAACTTATCGACGCAGCTGCCGGTGGAACGTTAAACAATAAAACACCTAAAGAGGCTTACAAATTTATTGAAGAGATGTCACTGAATAACTATCAGTGGCAAGTCATGAGAACGAAGCTGGTGAAAGCTGTTGGTGTTTTCAACCTCGATATGGTTACTATGCTATCTAACCAGGTAGAACTTTTAAATAAAAAGATTGATGGTTTGTATGGTTCTACTCAGGTACATCCAGTGATGAGGTGTGATTCAAATGGAGGAGGAGTACATAACACAGAATATCAATCCTTCAATCCTATCACCAAGGAAGAACAAGTCCATATATGGGTAATAATAATTTTAGACCTCAAAATAACCCGTATAGTAACACTTATAATGTAGGTTGGAGGAACTATCCCAATTTCTCTTGGGGAGGTCAAGGAAAGCAAAGACCACAACACCCTCCAGGTTTTCAACAACCACCTTACCAACAGGAGAAGAAGCCGAACCTTGAGGAGATGCTAACAAAATTCATCGCGGTATCTGAAACATGTTTCCAAAACACCGAGACAGCTTTGAAAAATCAGCAAGCTTCGATTCAAGGGCTCGAAACTCAAATAGGATAGCTTGCTAAGCTGATTTTTGAATGACCACAAGGTAGGTTGCTAAGTAATACTGAAACTAACCCAAGGGAATAGATTAATGCGATTACTGTTCGAGATGAAGAAGGGTTAGTTGAACCTAAACCAAAACTGAGGTAAGGACTTGTGGTAAGTAAAGGTAACGATGAAGTGGACCACTGTGAGTAAAAACTGGTAAGTAGAGAATATAAACCTCATATGCCATACCCTAGTGTGACAAGGAAAGACCACTCGGACGAACAGTTTGGTAAATTCCTTAAACTATTAAAGGAATTACATATTAACTTACCGTTTATTGAAGCTCTTTCGCAGATGCCAAATGCAGTCAAATTTTTAAAAGAGCTTTTAGCAAATAAGCAGAAGTTGGGTGATGCGTCACATATGGCGTTGAACGCAATCTGCTCAGCCTTTCTACAGAATAGACTATCCAACAAGTTGAAGGATCCAAGGAGTTTTACGATTCCTTGCTTAATTGGTAGTTTAAACGTTAACAATGCTTTGGCTGATTTAGGGGCAAGTATTAATGTCATGCCCTATAAAATGTTTAAACAACTTGGTCTTGGGAAACCCAAAAAAACTAGGATGAGCATTCAATTAGCAGATAAAACAATTAGATTTCCTAGAGGTATTATTGAAGACGTACTTGTCAAAATTGATAAATTTATATGCCCAATTGGTTGTTCTAGACATGGAAGAGGATAGTGACGTGCCTTTGATTTTAGGACGACCCTTTTTAGCGATGCTAGGACTATCATTAATGTTGGCACAGGTGAACTAATACTTCGTGTAAGGGATGACATGATTACTCTCCAAGCTCGTGATTCTACTAAAATATCTAGTAATTGAGACGACTTAATTAATTTAAATAATGTTACAACTCAAACTTCTTTACAGAAGTCCCCTAGGAAGAACGTGATGGAGCCTCATTCTAATCCATGCCACAAAAATAGAGCGACTCACGAAGAACGAAGGCTTCAGATCGATGAACTAGATGAATGGCGAACACATGTCAAGGAGAAACCAAAAGTAAACGATGAATCAAAGTGACACCTCGATAAGCGTAGGAATGAAACAACGCAATTTAAGGTTAGGGATAAAGTATTGTTAGATGAAAAGGATCCAAATTGCTACTTCAAAGCTTAATACAAATGGAGCGATTCCGTTCACGGTACTGAATGTTTTCCCATACAATACAGTCGAGGTAAATCATTCTCAATTCGACACTTTTAAGGTAAATATTACTCGACTTAAACTTTATGAGGATAATAGAATTCATATTGAGAAAGAGGAGTCTCAACTCCGTGATCCACCGTAATCATGCAAATGAGAGGTAAGACGAGCTTAGACTCTAAATAAGCACTTCTCAGGAGGCAACTCGAGCACTAACACCACTAACTAGTTTATTTTAGCTATTTTTACTGTTTTTGTGCAGGGACAGTGACCTATACGACCTGGACACATGGGCGTGTCCTTGGCCGTATGAAAACAGGGCTAAAAATTCCCTAAGTATCGAGCCACACGGTCATGAATTCGATCCACATGGCCATGCGACACAGTTGTGTGAACGGGCGTGTCTAAGGCCGTGTGAAAATCGGAGCCAAATTTTTAAATTTTAAATAAGTCAGGGAGCCACATGGGCAAGGTACACGGCCCTGTGTTCAGACACATGGGCGTGTAGGGTACCACATGAGCGTGGGAGAAGCGTAGGACATGGAACACGGCCGTGTGACGGTCGTGTGCACCACACAGGACCGCCACATGGGCGTGTCCTCAGGCTGTGTGACCATTGGGCATTCAATTTTCGCGACAAACACGGGCTAAACTCTTGTCACACGGGTGTGTGACATGACCGTGTGGCCCAACACAGGCCTTACACAACTGTGTCCCCTTTTAAACCGCCAACCCTAATTTTTTTTTATTTTTTCCATTTTCTCCTATCTTTTTCTTCCTCAAACTCTCTTAACTGCCACCACAGTCTTCTTCTTCCCCTTACCATCGGCCACCAGCTGCTTCGCTCATCGTCAACTCCCTTTCCCTTATACATCTCACTTTATTTTTGTCTTTTGTCCCCTTCCTTTCCCTTTTCCCCCTCTTCTCTTCTCCCTCTTTCAAAGACCACTAACCACCTCCCCCCACCTCCCTTCGAACTGACCATCGGCGTCATTCCCTCTGATCGACCATCACCAATTTCAGTTCCCCCTTTCACTCCTAACATTTATTAATAACAGTATTTGATGTTAGTTATTTCTTATGCTTATTCTATTTCTTTATTATTTTATTTTATTTTAATTAGTATGCTACCCACTATTTGATTTCTATTTAACCTTTGCATTGAATTTCCTCTTTTATCTATATATTTGTGATTCTTACTTTTCTTTGTAATATGATTGTTTTCTACTCATTTTTCTTTTCATTCTTCATTACTATTGTCAGTACTTTTTTAAGTCTAGCCTACTTTGTCTTTTAGTTCTGATTCATGTTTAGTTTGGATTTAGTTATTTATATAATTATTATTGACCTTCTACGTAGAGCCACTTTATGAAGTTTACTTACTTTGCTATCGAATATTCTGTTTTAGGAGTAAAATTTTATTTTAGGATTATTTGCTTTTATTTTGCAATACATTTGTTATTGATACGCTCTTTTATTATTGCAGATCTATTATGACAAACACTCGAGGAAAATCTAAAGTTGCCGTCCTCGCTTCAAAAAAGTGGAAAGGTCCTGGCGCAACCTCCTCGAGCGCATCGAACGAAGCTCGTCACCCTCTACTTCGATTCTCGTCAAGCCCACAAGACAACTTGTTTCAGCTTTTGCGCGTGTGACCCTGGGTGTGGGCAGATGTATTGACTGGGCCGCATTGGAGTAGGTCCACCTTGCTCACCTTATTCGTTTCCATCTTGATACTACCTCATGGAATCGATTATTTTCAATTATCGAGCCTACCTATGCAGAGCTGACATTGGAATTCTGTACTACTTTCCACCTACAGCATGTGATGAATACACATAACGAGGCTGGTACTATCGTTTTTAGACTTGGTGGACTTGTCAGGCATAGGTGTGTACCCGAGTTTGGAGCTACTTTGGGCCTCTACACGAAGGAGTTCATGGCTTCAGAGAATTTTCTATAGCTTCACCGCCACATACGCTATTCGCCATCTTGCTGTTGGACCGACCTTACGCACGGTTCCTTATGATGCAAGTCACTCGAAGGCGATTTCTCTCCCTCCAGCATTACGCTATATCCATGCCATACTGGCTCACACTTTAACTGGGAGGAGAGAGAGCACAGAAGTAGTTAGAACCACCGACGCGTACTTCCTATGGAGCATGGCGACTGACCATGTATTTGACTTACCATATTTTATCGCCCCTGTCTTTCGCCACCAGACGGATCGCCATAGGAGGGGCCCCATCTACCTTGGCCCTTACGTGACTCACCTCGCTCGACACTTCAGCCTCTTTGACACTCTAGAGATGTCATCGACACTCACATTAGTCGGTCAGATGTCTCTGCAGGGAATTTCCAGCATGATCCACATGTGGATCATAGAGCGATGCCGTGGAGTCCACCCTCCTCAGTACAAACTCGTCCACTCTGCTGATCAGGATGTGCCAGAGGACATTACTGATGATGTCCCTCCCCCTTACGAGGATCCACCCCTACCACCACCACCGAGTCACCGACCTCCTGCTGCCACTTTGACAGATTTATCCAAGCGATTCACTCACTTTGAACAGCAGTGTTTCGAGCGATTCGACAGCATCGATGCCACTCTCCGACATATTTGCCACCACCTCTATATCTTCTCTCCACCGCCACCAGCTCACGACTCTGATGATGAGGACTTTTGAATCCCTTTTATTTTTATTTTTTTTATTTTTATTTTCCTTTATTTATTTTTGAAGACTTATGTTTTATGTTTTAAAATATGCTTATCATTATGATTATTATCGAATTATCCCTTAATTCTCTTCCCCAGTTGTGTTTATTTTCTTATTAGTACCTCAAAAATCACGCCTTTTATTCGACTTTATCTACAATTCTCGCTTTCGCTACTCCAAGGATCTCATCCAAATATTTCAGGGTAGTTTCGCTTCTCTCCCTCTCTTCTGATATTATACTTATATTCTTATTATTTATATTTGTACATTGAGGACAATGTACATCTTAAGTGTGGAGAGGTTATTTATGTGATTATCAGAAATCCCTGAATTTTTATCTTGTTCTCAAATAATTTTCTCATATTTTTTTTGGAGTAAATTTTGATTGATCTATGATTTTTATTGATATGTTTTGAATTAAATCATAGGTAACTGTGCATTAATTTTTTAAACTTTAACACATTAGAGAATCAAGTATGATAAGTTGAAACTTTTGAAAAGTAAAATTTCTAGGTTGTTTCCCTGAATTGAGGTATTATCTTGAGGTTTTGAATTTACAGGATTGACATCAAAAACCTATAATTTTAGGAGATTTTGAGCCTTTTAGAGCATATATTTTTCTTGCTCATTGATTTTATTGATTATGAGTGTGTCAACATTGATTTGTCATTCTAAAACTTGCATCGATTATACATGTCAAGACCACACCTTTGATTTGATATACGAAAATGATAAAGGCACTTAGGTTTTTAACCTATTTTTCCCATAAAAAGACTACCCACACAATTGACCCTTAGTGAACCCATTTTGAGCTTAACAAACTATTTTTTGTTTCTTATTTACCCTTACACAATTGACACTTTTTGATTCGTTGAGAATTTTTCCCATTTTATTGATTCCCTTTTTGTTGAAATTTGATTTGGTTAATTGCTTAACTATATTCTTTCATTCAAATCATATAATTCTCTCTTATACTTGTACTTGTTCTTATTCTAAATATATATATCTACATATATACATACATATTGGTAGTAATTCTTTATTTTTGAGCTTAAGTATTTAACTCCATACTCTGAGAAGAAGCTCATGTTTATTTAATTGATGTTAGTTATTTTTCCAGTTAGGTAATTTATCAATTTAATCTCGATTCTAACTGTCTTTTTTAGCCTGTATCCACATCTTTAACCCAAAGCCCCGTTACAACCCTTCAAAGACCTTTTGATTTATGTATCAGCTCATTGATAGTGGTGGAGATTTGATTTTTCATGCAAGCCTATGGTAATAAAATTTCATGTTTGACTAATGAGTTCTTAATCATTGAACCTTAAACACATTGAGTGATTTGAGTGAACCTTTAGTGAGGATTTCAACCATTGTCAATTTGGAATTAAAGATAATTACTTACATAAAGGGGGATGTGATAAACCGCAATTTATACATATTTTTACCCCAAGCTTAACACAATTTATGGATGATTTTTCCTTAGAATTGGTGAATTCGATGCTCCTAATGCCTTAATTTCATGTTTTATACTTAAAAGAGCATAGGAGAGCGAAAGGAACGATAAACGGGCCAAAAATAGAGAAAATGGGCCAAAGTACGAAATCAACATGCTGGACTTCCTCACACGGGCAGACCACACAGCCGTATCAGTTTGGCAGAATCGAAGCACGACTCACACAGGTAGAACACATGCCCGTGCCATTCTAACAGGTTCAAGCACAGCCTGAAATAATTGCACACGAGCGTGTCACACGTGTGTGTCCCTGCCGAGCCCAAGTTGAGTCCAATTCGAAAAAGGCCAATTTCGAGGGTTCTTAGGCATTCCAAAGCCTATAAATACACCCTAAGGAGGAAGAAAAGGGAGACGGAGAAAAAGAGGTAGGGAACTACTCAAGGGAAGCCGATTGATCCATCTCAGAAGCTGAATTCACCATCAAGACTGAAGATCTCCCCTCAATTTCCCTTCAGGAGTTTTGGGTTTTCTTTATGTTTTGTATTCATTATTCTTCTAAGATGGTTTCCCTTTTAGTTATGAACTAAATCCCCTAAATACCTAAGGGGAATGAAACCTAAGATGAATCTTGTTATTATTTTCTGAATTGTATGATAAATATTTAACTTGTTCTTAATTATGTGTTCTTAATTCTTGTGTTGATATCCCAGGATACTGATTCAAGATAAGCTCTTATTTAGAGGAGGAATAGACCCTGTCTAAGAGTACATTTATCATAATTAAGTGGAGTTAATTGCGCGCCTAGAGATAGGGTGACAAGATTTTGCCGGATTAGGGTGAAACCTAATAAGGGGATCCATAGATCGAGTTCATGTAACCCTAGGGTGTTAATTAGAGAAAAGACCCAATTATTCAATCTAGGGATTAGACGTTATTAGTCTTGAATAGGGATAATAACATAACTTAAGGATCTCTACGGAACAAGTTAAATAAATAAATAGTTCGATTCAGAGTCAGAATAACAAGTGAAGTCTTGGTGGATTCTTCCTTAGGCATTGTCTTAATTCAATCATTTTTCCAAAAGTAATTCCCCAATTCTATTTTCTGTAAATTCTTAGTTTAGATAATTAGTTAGTTAAAACAAAACTCCCTTATTCTTAGGCTAGATAATAAAAAGACAGTCATTACTAGTACTTTTAGCTCCTTTGGGCTCGACAATACGGTCTTGCTAAAACTATACTACTGTTCGATAGGTACACTTGCCTACATCGTGATAATAGTTAGTTTCAAGAACGATTAGTTATAAATATATAAAACTTACCTGTCACGAAAATCGCGATAAAGTTTTTGGTGCCGTTTCCGGGGAACTAAGATATTATGAACACTCACTTTTTATTACTTTAGCCATTTATTTTTCTTACAAGTT
Organism: Gossypium arboreum; assembly: GCF_025698485.1. Classification (NCBI taxonomy): domain Eukaryota; kingdom Viridiplantae; phylum Streptophyta; class Magnoliopsida; order Malvales; family Malvaceae; genus Gossypium; species Gossypium arboreum. Next base: position 106,713,251 of record NC_069070.1, on the reverse strand, counting down.
AATTCTATTTTATTTTTATTATTATTTATTAATTTACTTTTTCTTTATCTTGGCAGATTTTTATAGTTTATGACTAAAAGAAACCCATCAGGACTACTACTTTTTGACGAAGAAATCGATCGCACAATTCGCAGAAACCAAAGAGAAATAAGGCGAAGCTTAAGATACAAAGAAAACGAGCAAAATGATGATACTTCAACCACAACCGAGGAGATGGCTGAAAACCAAGAAAATCTGCTACCTCCTGCGATTGTTGTTAATCAAAATCCTGCTCCTCGTACTATGTATGATTATGCTAAACCTACTTTAACAGGAACTTAGTCAAGTATAGTTAGGCCTGCTATTGCTGCAAATAATTTTGAACCAAAACCTAACACTATTCAAATGATTTGCATAATCATACATAGTACGAGAATCCAAACACTCACTTGGAAAATTTCCTAGAATTCTGCGATACATTTAAAATTAATGGTGTTTCTGACGATGCCATTCGTCTTCAGTTATTCCCTTTTTCATTGAGGAACAAAGCTAAACAGTGGTTGAACTCGTTACCACGAGGGTCAATTACTACTTGGGAACAAATGGCCGAAAATTTTCTATTAAAATATTTCCCGCAGGCTAAAACAGCCAAATTACGTAATGATATCTCTTCGTTTGTGCAGATGGACTTAGAAACTCTTTACGATACATGGGAGAGATACAAGAACCTAGTGTGAAGGTGTCCTCATCATGGTTACCTCTATGGTTGCAAGTTCAAATATTCTACAATGGTGTGAACCCCTCGACAAGGCAAATGATTGATGCAACAGCCGGGGGAACCATCAACAACAAAACACCTGAAGAGGCTTACGAATTTATTGAAGAGATGTCACTGAATAACTATCAGTGGCAAGTCATAAGGACTAAGCCAACTAAAACAGCAGGCGTTTATAACATCGATTCCGTTACTATGCTGTCAAACCAGGTAGAACTTCTAAATAAAAAGATTGACGGTTTACTTGGTTCTACTCAGGTACTTCCAATAATGAAGTGCTAGATGGATAAAGGAGGAGCATGCACAGAGTATCAACCCTTCAACCCTAGCATCGAGGAGGGACAAGTCCAATATATGGGTAACAATAACTCTAGATCCTAAAATAACCCATATAGTAACACTTATAATGCAGGCTGGAGGAGCCATCCCAATTTCTCGTGGGGAGGTTAAGGAAATCAAAAGCCACAACATTATTTGGGTTTTCAACAACCACCCTATCAACAAGAAAAGAAACCGAACCTTGAAGAGATGCTATCTAAATTTATTTTTGGTGTCAGAAACCCATTTCCAGAACACTGAGATAGCACTTAAAAATCAACAAGCGTTGATCCAAGGGCTCGAAACTCAGATAAGCCAGCTGTCTAAACTAATCTCTGAATGACCACAAGGCTGCTTTCCAAGTAATACTGAACCCAACCCAAGGGAACAGCTCAACGCAATCAATGCTCAAGATGAAGAAGGATTCATTGAGCCTGAGCAAGAACCGAGGCAAGAAATTGTGGTGAGCAGAGGTCAAGGTGAGGTAGGTCATAATAAAAATAAATCAATGAATGTCGAATATAAACCTCGTGTGCCATACCCCAACACGACAAGGAAAGACCGCTCAGATGAACAATTTGGTAAATTCCTTAAACTCTTAAAAAATTACATATTAACTTACCGTTTATTGAAGCTCTATCGCAGATGCCAAACGCAATGAAATTCTTAAAGGAGCTTTTAGCAAATAAGCAGAAGTTGGATGAGGCGTCGCATGTGGAGCTAAACGCAGTTTGCTCAGCTATTCTACAGAATAAACTACCCAAAAAACTAAAAGATCCAGGGAGTTTTACGATTCCTTGCTTAATTGGTAGTTTAGATGTTAATAATGTATTAGCTGATTTAGGGGCTAGTATTAACGTCATGCCCTACAAAATGTTCAAACAATTAGCTCTTGGGAAGCCCAAATAGACTAGGATGAGCATTCAACTAGCAGATAATACCAAAAGATTTCCTAGGGGTATTATTGAAGATGTGCTAGTTAAAATCGATAAATTTATATTTCTCGTTGACTTCATTGTTCTAGATATAGAGGAGGATAGCAACATTATTTTGATTTTAGGACGGCCCTTTTTAGCAACTGCTAAAACGATTATTGATGTTGGCACAGGTAAGCTCACACTCCATGTGGGAGACGAAACAATCACCATTCAAGCTCGCAATTCTAGCAACACATCAAAAATTGATGGTGATCGTCTAAACCATTCTACTAAAACTGACAATATGGTGCAACCTACTTTGCAGGAAACGAGTCTGAAAGAAGTACAAGAGCCATTATCAAGTAGTAGCAGAGGACCTATTCATGAATATCGAAGGCTACAAATAGAGGAGCTAGATGAATGGCGGACACATAAACTGAGAGCACATGATAAACCAAAACTACGCCAGAACAAGCTCAATATCATCGCAAATCAACTTAAGGTTGGAGATAAAGTATTATTAGATGTCGCAGATCCTCACATTGTCACTACCAAACTGAATTAAGAAATCCCTCTTACGGTACTTAGCATTTTCCCATTCGGTATAGTCAAGGTAAGTCATCCCAAATTTGGCACTTTTAAGGTAAACAACACCCGTCTAAAACCTTATTTTAATGAGAATGGTAGCAGGAATGAGAAGTATAAACTCCTCGAACCACTCTGACCATTCAATGGAGAGGTAAGTCGAGCTTAGACTATAAATAAGCGCTTCTCAGGAGGCAACCTGAGCACTAACTGTATTAACTTCTTTCAATTTTAGTGGTTAACACCTAACTTACAAATAGAGCTCTTAAATACAGGTTTACCACACAAACACGGCCAAGCACACGGGCGTGCTTATGACCGTGGGAAAATAGGACAAAGATGTCCCCAACACGGGCTACAAAAAATCACCACGACCGTGCAACATGGCCTTGGGCGAACCTGCCAAAACAACACGGGCGTGCGACACACCCGTGCCAAGCAACCGTGGGCGAACCTGTTAAATTAACACAGGCGTGGGAGAAGCGAACGAAGCCAGACACAGCCATGTGCACCCACACGCCCAAGGGACACGGGCGTGGATAAAATGTCAGACACACCCAAATTCAAAATTCGCGAGTTACACGGGCAAAAATTGGGGAACACGGGCGTGTTCCCTGGCCGTGTGCACCAAAATCTATAAATAGGTTGAACTATTCATTGTCTTCTTTACCAAAAAACCCTAACCCTAGCCGCTGCAAGTCCACAGTCCTCCCTGCCATGCCCGTGCGCCGCTTCCCACTTTGTTTTTGACGCTCAATCTCTCTCCCTTAGCTTTTGTTTACTCCTTTCTCTTTTATTTCACTGATTTATAATGCTATTTATCATAGTAATCTATATTTTTCATGTTATTTTCATCTGTCTATCACTCAAATATCATTTATAGAACAAGTTATCATCTTTTTCATGTTCAAATTCTTACTCATTACATGATTTCTCTACTCCATTTGATTAGTTAGAAGTGAATATTCATGGTTAGGATAGTTGAAATATTCATGCCTCTTGTGTTGACATTTCTGTTCATCCATATAATATGTTGCATTCCATTCTTTGCCATTTTTTATATCACCATGCTAATGCCACAAAAGAATGCCATTGAACTTATTGTTTTAGTTAAACTTAGTAGTTGTTGCTGAACATATTTATGGATTTTCCTCCTTGAATTTAGTCGCATATTACCCTGTCTACTCATCAAGATGAATTGATGATTGCAATTGCAGGTACCATGTCATTTTCATGTGTTAAAAAGGCCGATGTCCCTACTTCAAAGAAAAAGAAGGGAGCATCATCTTCCTTAGGTCCTACCGCGAAAATTCGTCACCCTTTCTTGAGGTTCCCCATCGGGCCTTAAGAAGAACTTTTCCAAATACTCTGAGCCCGACCTTTAATTACGAGCTGTTGCATCGACTGGGCTGCAGTGGAACAAGTTTAGTTGGCTAATATGATTCAGGCCCTCTTAACCACCGACTATTGGGAGATTTTCTTTGGGATTATCGAGCCAACATATCTTGAGCTCACGATGGAACTATGCTCAATATTTCATCTTCAGACCATAATAACGAACTACGATGATCCCGGCATGGTGCAATTTTGCCTAGGTGGATTAGTCTGCCAGCTAAGCGTCCCAGAATTCGGTACTGCACTAGGCTTATATACGGAGGAGTTCAAGGAGGAGAATGACTTACATGCTCTCAATCGCCACATCCATCATTCTCCTTCACGGTGATGGGACGCACTAGTACCAGGTGTGGCCACCTACAATCCTAGCTGCTCCAAGGCATCGGCTCTCCCTCCATCCCTGAGGTACCTACACGCCATTTTGGCTCACACGATAACGGGAAGGCGAGAGAGCACTGGAGTCGTCAACACTCACGACGCCTACTTTTTATGGTGTATGTCGGACGGGTACATCATCAACCTTGCCTATTTCATTGCCCTCGCCATTCAACACCAGACGGAGCGGCATAGAAAGGGGGTCATCTCCACTGGCCCCTATGTTACTCGGTTGGCTCGACACTTTGGGCTCTTCAACACCGCGGCCCAGGAATCATCCTTGACCCTCATTAGCTAGATGTCTCCACAAGGCATCTCAAGTATACTAAGTATGAGGATAATCGAAAAGCATCGAGGAACCTACCCTCCACAATATCTTCTCGCCCAATCTACCGAGGAGGAGGCCCCCGAGGACATTACTGATGGTGTCCCCCCACAGCACGAGGACCCCCCGTCTCAGCCACTACCACCCTCTCGTCCAGTTCATGCGGCAGCTTCATATGCTAACATTTCTGAAAGCCTCACTCGATTCGAGCAGCAGTATTTTCAACAATTTGACAACATTTATGCTACTCTACAGCAGATCTGTTAGCACCTCCACATCTCATCGCCACCCACACCTCGTGAACCATCTAGCGATGAAGATGTTTAAAAACTTTTATTTATTATTTTATGTTTTTACTTTTCTTTTATTTTAAGACTACTTTTTATTTTTCTTTCATCTTATTTTTATTAGGATTTATAATTTTTAATTAAAAATTTTGAATTCCTGCTATTTCCTACCGAGTAATCATTCTTCTTTATATGCATTCTAAAAGAGTTCCTGATGCTATCATAGTTATAAAAAGCTCCAAAGCTCACTAGTACTCAGGGGCTCGAAACTCCACTGAGAAAGGTTCTCCACGACTTCCATGTTCTGCTCGACCACGACCATAACCAATTTCAAATATAATATTCTTTTGGCGCAAGACTTATGGACTAATGAACCTCTACCACCGCCGGAGTATCCTCCTCCACCCTCACGCCGATTATTCTCCAAAACTCCTGTTCAAGGAAATTCATTCATCATTCAGGAAGTTTCACTTCTCTCCCTATCTTATTTTCACATTCTTTTCTATATATCTATCTTTGTACATTGAGGACAATGTACATCTTAAGTGTGGGGGGGTATTCATTTCATTATCAGAAAAATCTCTGAATGACTGCCTTGTTCTCTTGAAAAGCTCTCATATCATATTTAGGATAAATTTTGATTGATTTATTATTTTGATTGATATATATTGAATTAAAACATAGGCATTTATGCATTGATTGTTTAAATTTTAAGACATTAGAGAATCAAGCATAATAAGTTGATTTTTAAGAATTTAAAATTTTAGGTTCTTTCCCCAAAGTTTAGGTATTACTTTGAGTTGGAATTCACAAGTTTTAAACATCAAAAAGCCATAATTCTTGTGAGATTTTTGAGCCTTTTGAGCATCTATTAATTCTTTCATGCTCACTTTTATTATTGCTTTAAGTGCGTCAGTATTGAACTGTTATTCTAGAACTTGCTTGATTATGCATGTGAAGACCACACTATTTGATTTGATATGTCAAAATGAAAAAGGCACTTAGGATTAACCCACTCATGCCATGAAAAAATCCTACCTCCATGATTAACCCTTAGTAAACCCCGTTGAGCTAACAAGCCATTTCTTGTATTACCCTTAATATTAACCCTTAACCCATTATTGTTGAAAACTCCTAAATTAATTTGATCCCCATTTTTGTCTAGATTTGAATTGAAATGGTTGCTTAACTATGTTTTATTCTATTTTGTAAGTTGACTTGTTCTTAAAAAAAAAACATGTATACATTTTAGTAGTAGTGATCTTCTGAGATAAAGAAGTTAAATTCTATATTATGAGAAAAAGCTCTATTGTATACAATTGATGACTAGTCATTTTTGCTAGTTAGACAATTTTTTTTAGACAATTTTTTTCAATTCGATCTCGATTCTAACCTTTTTGTTTCAGCTTGTGATCACACCCCCTAACCAAGCCTCATTACAACCCTCTAAAGACCTTTTGATTGATGTATCATCTCAATTTATAGTGGTGGAGATTTGATTTTCATGCAAGCCTATGGTAATAATTTTTCATTATTGACTATTGAGTGTTTCATTTCTTGTCCTTAAACACCTCGAGTGATTTGAGTGAATCTTTAGTGAGGATGTGAAACTCTGTGATATTCTGAATCAAAGGTAATTACTTAGATGAGGGGAAACACCTATGTTTTCAAGATAAAATGCTCAACTTGGAATGTTTGAAACTTTGATGTTCTTTTAGTTGAATTTTCAAAGTATGATTACCTATGGATTATTTTGAGATATTATCGATAGGAATTATAAGTTGATAAGAATTTATTTTGATTATGAGTTGAGAATTTTGCTTAAGGACAAGCAAATGCTTAAGTGTGGGGATATTTGATAAACCGTAATTTATACATATTTTTACCCCATGCTTAACACATTTTATGGATGATTTTTCCGTAGAATGGGTGAATTCGATGCTCCTAATGCCTTAATTTCATGTTTTATACTTAGGAGAGCATAGGAGAGCGAAAGGAACGAGAAATGGGCCAAAAACGGAGAAAATGGGCCGAAGTATGAAATCAACACGGCCTGGACTTCCTCACACAGGCAGACTACACGACCGTGTCAATTTACCAGAATCGAAGCATGACTCACATGGGTAGAACGTAGGCCCATGCCACTCTAATAGGTTCGTGCACAGCCTGAAATAATCGCACACGGGCGTGTCCCTCCCGAGCCCAAGTTGTGTCCAATTCGGAAAAGGCCAATTTCGAGGGTTCTTAGGCATTCCAAAGCCTATAAATACACCCTAGAGAAGGAAGAAATGGGAGACGGAGAAAAGGAGGTAGGGAACTGCTCAAGGAAAGCCGATTGATCCATCTCAGAAGCCAAATTCACCATCAAGACTGAAGAATTCCCCTCAATTTCCCTTCAGGAGTTTTGGGTTTTCTTTATGTTTTGTATTCATTATTCTTCTGAGATGTTTTCCTTTTTAGTTATGGACTAAATCCCCTAAATACCTAAGGGGAATGAAACCTAAGACGAATCTTGTTATTATTTTCTGAATTGTATGATAAATATTTAACTTGCTCTTAATTATGTGTTCTTAATTCTTGTGTTGATATCCCAGGATACTGATTCAAGATAAGCTCTTATTCAGAGGAGGAATAGACTCTGTCTAAGAGCACATTTGTCATAATTAAGCGGAGTTGATTGCGCGCCTAGAGATAGGGTGACAAGATTTTGCCGGATTAGGGTGAAACCTAATAAGGGGATCCATAGATCGAGTTAATGCAACCCTAGGGTGTTAATTAGAGAAAACTCTCAATTATTCAATCTAGGGATTAGACGTTATTAGTCTTGAATAGGGATAATAACATAATTTAGGGATCTATACGGAACAAGTTAAATGAATAAATCGTCCAATTCGGAGTCAGAATAACAAGTGAAGTCTCGGTGGATTCTTCCTTAGGTATTGTCTTAATTCAATCATTTTTACAAAAGTAATTCCCCAATTCTATTTTCTGTGAATTCTTAGTTTAGATAATTAGTTAGTTAAAACAAAACTCTCTTATTCTTAAGCTAGATAATAAAAAGACAGTCATTACTATTACTTTTAGTTCCTTTGGGTTCGACAATCCGGTCTTACTAAAACTATACTACTGGTCGATAGGTACACTTGCCTACATCATGATAATAGTTAGTTTCAAGCACGATTAATTATAAATATATAAAACTTACCTGTCACGAAAATCGCGATCAGGATGCCTATAATTTTATGATTAAAATGCTCAACTTTGACTATTTGAAACTTTAATGTTCTTTTATTTAATTTTTTAATGTATGATTACTTGTGTATTATTTAGAACATTATTGATGAGAATTATAAGTTGTGAAGAATTTATTTTAATTGTGAGTTGAGGATTTTGCTTGAGGACAGGCAATTGTTTAACTGTGAGGATATTTGATAAACCGTAATTTATACATATTTTTACCCCATGCTTGGCATATTTATGAATGATTTTTCCTTGGTTTTAGTGAATTTGATGCTCCTAATCGTTTAATTTCATATTTTACACTCAGGAGAGCTTAGAGTAGCAAAAAGAGCAAGAAACGGGCCAAAAATGGACAAATTAGGCTTAAAACAGTGTTTCACACGGCCTAGGCACTTCCACACAAGTAAACCACACGCCCATGTGAGGAACACGGCAGACCACACGCCCGTGTGTTGATAAACCATAATTTATACATATTTTTACCCCATGCTAAACGCATTTTATGGATGATTTTTCCTTAGAATTAGTGAATTCGATGCTCCTAATGCCTTAATTTCATGATTTATACTTAGGTGAGCATAGAAGAGCGAAAGGAACGAGAAACAGGCCAAAAACAGAGAAAATGGGCCAAAGTACAAAATCAACACGGCCTGGACTTCCTCACACGAGCTGCCCATATGGCCGTGTCAATCTGGCAAAATCGAAGCACGAATCACATGAGTAGAACACACGCCCCTGCCATTCTAACAGGCTCGAACACGGCCTGAAGGAATAGCACACAGGCGTGTCCCTGCCGAGCCCAAGTTGAGTCCAATTCAAAAAAGGCCACTTTTGAGGGCTCATAGGCATTCCAAAGCCTATAAATACACCCTAGAAGAGGAGAAAAAGGACAGAGAGAATAGGGAGTAAGGAATTACTCCAAGGAATCCGATTGATCCATCTTAGAAGTCGGATTCATCATCAAGACTGAAGATCTCTCCTCAATTCCCCTTCAGGAGTTTTGGGTTTTCTTTATGTTTTGTATTCTTTATTATTCTAAGATGTTCTCTTATTTAGTTATGAACTAAATTCCCTAAATACCTAAGGGGAATAAAACCTAAGACAAATCTTGTTATTATTTTCTGAATTGTATGATAAATATTTAACTTGTTCTTAATTATGTGTTCTTAATTCTTGTTTTGATATCCCAAGATACTGATTCAAGATAAGCTCTTATTCAAAGGAGGAATAGACCCTGTCTAAGAGTACATTTGTCATAATTAAGCGGAGTTGATTGCGCGCCTAGACATAGGGTGACAAGTGTAATGCCCCCGTACCTGAGACCATCGCCGGAGTCGAGCACGAGGTGTTAACGGACTTAATTCATTAATTAAACAGCTCAAACAATTTATTTTTAAAATTTCCAGACAAGCTGGCTAACTGCATCACAGTTGATTAAAAATTCATATCTCGACTTACGAAACTCGAAATTAAGATCCGTAAATTTTTCCTGAAAATAAACTCATATATATACTTACTAAATTTTTTCTAGAATTTTTAGTTGGGTCAATTAGTACAGTTTATTAGTTAAAGTCTCCCCTATTTTAGGGTTCGGCTACTCTGACTCCTGTGCACTACAAATAAAATTTATTTATGTACAGAAATCCAATGACTATGCCATTTGTTTCACTTAAAAATAGACTCAATAAGGAATCCATACATATAAATTTTGAGTCCTAATTATTGTACACAAATTATGGTGAATTTATAAAATCAAAATAGGGAATCCAGAAATTGTTCTGACCTTCTTTCACCAAAACGTAAATATCTCATAAAATACAACTCTTTTACCTATTTTGTTTCTTCCACATGAAAATAGATTCATTAATATTCAATTCCATATTTTATTCATCATTTAATTCTATCTCTACTATATTTAGTTATTTTTCAAACTCACATCACTGCTGCTGTGTGATTCTGTTTTATAGCCAATTTCACCATTTTATAGATTTCCATAGATTAGTTAGCACATAAAGCATACATGTTATCAAATATAATCTCGATTAGCCACTCCAATAGCTAATCATTCTCAAACATTTTGATGCCATCCATGAGCTATATCATAAGATTATATACACAAAAGGATTATAATGCTATACATGTCATATTCCCAAAATATGCAAGCCAGCATACCGAGATGGTCCGTTGATAGTGTGAGCGTACCTCTGACCGTCTTGATCTCCAAACTGGCTTGTCAAAAGTACAAGGAATGGAAGGGAGAGAGTAAGCATAAATGCTTAGTAAGTTCACAAGCAAATAACAAATAACTTAACAAAGTAATTATACCAACCAACATTAGCATAATATCACCAAAACATATATCAGATTTCTATTCATCATTCATCGTCTTACTACATTATTGTTGTCGTATCAAGTCTCAACCCGAGGGTTAAATACATACCTTTCCAAAGTGCTCATTCCACAACACTTACCAATACGTCACTTGTATCTTGAGTATTCTTCCATTTCACTAGAATTTTACCCGTTGAACACATCGGAATATAACTCGGATACATGGAAAGTTTGCACATAAGTGCCAAGCTACCATGTAACCTGCCCGTAAGCGAAATCGGACTCAACTCAACGAGCTCGGGCATTTGCATCCATAAGTGAACTCGGACTCAACTCAACGAGCTCGGATGCCTAGTTACATCTCCCGAACTCAGACTCAACTCAACGAGTTCGGACGTTCGCATCCATAAGTGAACTCGGACTCAACTTAACTAGCTCGGATGCCTAGTTACATCTTACGAACTCAGACTCAACTCAACAAGTTCAGACGTTCGCATCCATAAGTGAACTTAGACTCAACTCAACGAGTTCGAATGCCCAAATATCCTAATCTACTCCTAAGGTTCAACGGGACTTCCCTCGTTCGCACTCCTTTACCATTCTCCTTGGAATACCAATGACGATACTTCAGTCGTCTTTCACATTTTTCACATAATTCATAAAATTTTTGCATGTTGTCCAACAATGACCACAAAGCATAGAATTGCATGATAACAATCATAATGTCATATAAATAGCATTAAATCATTTAAAATAACGGTTATATTACAATATTTACATATGAACTTACCTCGATACAAAATGAGAATAGTCGAGCCTATTCCTCGTAAACTTTATTTTTCCCCCGATCTCGACTCGATCTCTTTTCTCTTGATCTATAATACCAAATTAATTTATTTAATACACACATTCATCAAAACAGCCCTTAGTACGAACTTTGGCAAAATTACTATTTTGCCCCTAAACTTTCATATATTTACACTTTTGCCCCAAGGCTCGTAAATTAAACCTCATCCTATTTTCTTATGTTTTATGACATGCTGATCATTTTTCCCTCCTATAGCAACATCAAATTCACACTCTAACATGTACTTATGAATATTAGGTATTTTTACCGATTATGTCATTTTACTCGTTTTTACGAAAAATCACTTAGCAAAAGTTGTTTAACACAATCTCAAACTTCACATTCTACCATAAAACATAAAAATTCATACATATCATCCATGGGTAAAATTTTAAATATAAAGCCTAGCTCAAAATATTGGTAGAAATAGGCAAACCGAGCTACGAGGATTTCAAAAATGTAAAGAACATTAAAAACGGGCATAGAAATCACTTACAATCAAGGCTTAAAAGTGTTGAAACCCTAGCTATGGTGGAGAGAAAAATTTGGCAGCAACTTATGGAGAAGATGATCATTTTTGTGTTATTTTTCCCATTTTATTTCATTTAATATTCAAATGACCAAAATGCCCTTCCGTACTAAACTTTCAAAAATTTCATCCATGTCCAAATTTTGTCCATAAACTTAGAAATTGGTCAAATTTCTATTTAAGACCTAATTAATATTTCAAAGCAATTTCATACTAGAAACTTCTAGAATGCAAGTTTTGTAACTTATTCAATTTAGTCCCTAACTTCAAATTAAGCACTTTATGCATAAAATTTCTTCACGAAATTTTCACACAAACATGCAATCATATCATAAACCTCAAAATAATCATAAAATAATTATTTTTATCTCGGATTTGTGGTCCCAAAACCACTATTTCGATTAGGCCCTAATTCGGGATATCACAACAAGATTTTTTCAGATTAGGTGAAACCTAATAAGGGGATCCATAGATCTAATGCAACCCTAGGGTGTTAATTAGAGAAAGGTCTAAATTATTCAATCTAGGGATTAGACGTTATTAGTCTTGAATAGGGATAATAACATAACTTAGGGATCTCTACGGAACAAGTTAAATGAATAAATCATCCGATTCGGAGCCAGAATAACAAGTACAGTCTAGGTGAATTTTTCCTTAGGTATTGTCTTAATTCATCGATTTTTCCCAAAAGCAATTCCCCAATTCTATTCTTTGTGAGTTCTTAGTTTAGATAATTAGTTAGTTAAAACAAAACCCCATTATTCTTAGGCTAGATAATAAAAAGACAGTCATTACTAGTACTTTTCATTCATTTGGGTTCGACAATCTGATCTTGCTAAAACTATACTACTGTTCGATAGGTATACTTGCCTACATTGCGATAATAGTTAGTTTCAAGAACGATTAATTATAAATATTTAAAACCTATCACGAAATCACGCGATCAAGTTTTTGGTGTCGTTGCCGGAGAACTAAAATATTAGGAACACTCAATTTTTATTACTTTAGCCATTTATTTTTCTTGCAATCTAATTTTATTTTTAATTTTATTCTAAATTACTAATTTTCTTTTTATTTTTTCTGGCAGGTTTTTATAGTTTATGACTAGAAGAAACCCGTCAGGACCATTACTTTTTGACGAAGAAATTGATCGCACAGTTCGCAGAAACCAAAGAGAAATAAGGCGAAGCTTAAGATACACAGAGAACGAGCAAGAGAACGATACTCAACCCCCAACTGAAGAGATGGCTAAAAACCAAGGCAATCAACTACCTCCTGCAATTGCAGTTAATCAAAATCCTGTTCCACGCACTATGTATGATTATGCTAAACCTTCTTTAACAGGAACTGAGTCGAGCATAGTTAGACCTGCTATTGCTGCAAATAACTTTGAACTAAAACCTAACATTATTCAAATGATATAGCAATTTGTTCAGTTTGATGGTTTGCAGGATGAGGATCCAAACACTCACTTGGCCAATTTCCTGGAATTCTGCAATACATTTAAAATTAATGGCATTTCTGACGATGTCATTCGTCTTCGGTTATTCTCTTTTTCATTGAGAAACAAGGTTAAACAGTGGTTGAACTCGTTACCCCGAGGGTCAATTGCTACTTAGGAACAAATGATAGAAAAATTTTTATTAAAATATTTTTCGTCGGCTAAATTACGTAGCGATATCTCTTCTTTTGTGTAGATGGATTTAGAAACACTCTACGATGCATGAGAGAAATACAAGGACCTTTTGAGAAGGTGCCCTCACCATGGGTTACCGCTTTGGCTTTAGGTTCAAACATTCCATAATAGCCTGAATCCTTCGACTCGGCAAATGGTTGACGCAGCTGCTGGCTGAACCATCAATAATAAAACACCTGAAGATGCTTATGAGTTCATAGAGGAGATGTCACTGAATAACTATTAGTGGCAAGTCATGAGGACAAAGCCAATGAAAACAGCCAGTGTTTATAACGTCAATTCGGTCACCATACTCTCTAATCAGGTAGAACTCTTGAATAAGAAAATTGATGGTTTTCTTAGTTCTTTACAAGTTCACCCAGTAATGCAGTGCGAAGCAAGTGGAGGTGGAACAAGCCATTTGGAATACCAACCTTATGGCCACAACATGGATAACGAGCAATTAAATTTCATGGGTAATAATCCTCGACCTCAAAATAATCCATATAGTAACACTTATAATGCAGGTTGGAGGAACCACCCAAATTTCTAATGGAGAGGCCGAGGAAATTAGCGACCACCTCTAGACTACCAACAGCCACCCTATCAACAGGAAAGGAAGCTGAATCTTGAAGAGATGCTCTCAAAGTTTATATCGGTGTCAGAACCCCATTTTCAAAACACTGAGACAGCACTTAAAAATCAACAAGCGTCGATCCAAGGGCTCGAAAATCAGATAGGCCAGCTGTCCAAACTGATTTCGGAAAGACTACCAGGAAGTTTACTTTGTAACACCAAATCAAAAGAGCATGTAAAAGCAGTTACACTAAAAAGTGGGAAAGTGTTAGCGGAATCTGAAAAGAAGCTAGCACAAGAAGCCATGGTAAGCGAAAGTGGGGAAGAAAAACCTGAAAATAGTGACCAACCAGTGCTGAAGGAATATAAACCACCAGTTCCATACCCAGCAAAATTGAAAAAAAATCGCATTGATGCACAATTCGGTAAGTTTCTTGAACTTTTTAAGCAATTACATATCAACTTACCTTTTGTTGAAGCCATCTCACAGATGCCTACATACGCAAAACTTTTTAAGGAGCTTCTAACAAATAAAAGGAAGTTCGATGACTTATCTACAGTAGAACTCAACGAGGAGTGCTCAGCCATACTCCAAAATAAGCTGCCAACCAAACTGAAAGATCCAGAAAGTTTTACTACCCCTTGCTTAATTGGTAGTCTGAATGTTGAAAAAGCACTAGCTGATTTAGGCGCTAGCATTAATTTGATGCCATATAAAATGTTCAAACAACTTGGTCTTGGGGAACCTAAACCTACTAGGATGAGTATTCAATTAGCAGATAGATCTGTTAAATACCCTAGGGGTATTATAGAAGACGTACTTGTAAAAGTAGATAAATTTATATTTCTTGTTGAATTTGTTGTGCCTGACATGGATAAAGATATGGAAGTACCATTAATTTTAGTGCGCCCATTTTTAGCCACTGCTAGGGCTGTAATCGATATGGGTGACGGTAAATTGGTACTTAGAGTAGGTGACAAGGAGATTATCTTTAAAATTTATGATGCTATAAGGTTCTCTAGGGAACAGGATGATTCATGTTATTTTATTGACTCTATTGATTATATTACTCAAGACTTTTTTCAGGAAATTGTACAGAAGGAGATGACGGAACTGTATCCAGCTCAAGAAGAGGAGACAGATGAGGAACCTACTAACCATTTGTTAAGACAAGTAGAATATGAGGGCATTAAGATAAACGACGAACTTAAGCAAAAACCCTCTATTGAGTAGCCTCCCAAACTGGAACTTAAACAATTACCAAACCACTTGGAATACGCATTCATTGGAAATAATTCTACATTACCAGTTATTATTGCTTCTAACTTGCAACCCAAGGAGAAAGAGGAATTAATCCAAGTATTAAAAGAAAATAAAAAGGCCATAGCTTGGAAAATTTCTGATATTAAAGGAATCAGCCCTTCTTTTTGCACCCACAAAATTTTGATGGAAGATGAATACAAACCGTGTGTGCAAGTTCAAAGGCGACAGAACCTAAACATGAAGGAAGTTGTTAAAGACGAGGTAATTAAACTTCTAGATGCTGGCATTATTTATCCTATTTCTGACAGTTCTTGGGTAAGTCCAGTGCAGGTTGTCCCTAAGAAAGGAGGCATGACTGTTGTGACCAACGAGAAGAATGAATCAATCCCAAAAAGGACAGTCACAGGATTGAGAGTTTGCATTGACTACAGGAAACTAAATGATGCCACAAGAAAAGATCACTTCCCCTTCCCATTCGTTGACCAAATTTTGGAAAGATTATCCTGGCATATGTACTACTACTTTCTAGACGGACTCTCTGGTTACTTCTAGATCCCAATAGCTCCTAAAGATCAAGAAAAAATGACATTCACATGCCCATATGGTACGTTTGCTTATCGTAGAATGCCTTTTGGATTATGTAATGCTCCTGCCACTTTTCAGCGTTGTATGATGGCCATCTTTGACCAACTCGTGGAAGATATCATGGAAGTATTTATGGATGATTTCTCGATATTCGATAACTTTTTTCATCTCTGTCTTAAAATTTTAAAACGAGTTTAGGTAAGATGTAAGGAAACAAACCTTGTCCTTAACTAGGAGAAATGTCACTTCATGGTTCAAGAAGGTATTGTATTAGGGCATAAAATTTCCAGTAAAGAGATTGAAGTGGACAAATCTAAAATAGAAACAATAGAAAAATTACCCCTCCTAGTTCGATAAAGGCTATTAGAAGCTTTTTAGGACATGCTGGTTTTTATAGAAGATTTATTAAGGATTTTTCTAAAATAGCTAAGCCTTTGACTAAATTGCTAGAAAAAGATATACCTTTTAATTTCAATCAGGAATGTTTAGAAGCAGTTAATACTTTAAAGGATAAATTAATTAATGCTCCAATCATAATTGCACCTGACTGCAACTTACCATTTGAATTAATGTGTGATGCGAGTGATTTTGCGGTAGGTGCAGTATTGGGACAACGAAGAGACAAACATTTTCAACCTATCTATTATGCTAGCAAAACTTTGACAGCTGCACAAGAGAATTATACTACTACGGAAAAAGAATTGCTAGCTATGGTTTTTGCATTTGATAAATTTCGATCATATCTCATATTGTCTAAAGTTGTTGTTTGCACGGATCATTCCACCCTTCGCTACCTTTTAACTAAAAACTGATGCAAAACCTTGACTCATTCGATGGATTCACCTATTACAAGAATTTGACTTGGAAATTCAAGATAAGAAAGAAGCTGAAAATCTCGCGGCTGATCATCTGTCCAGACTTGAGAACTCTAATACCAAAGAACTAGATGAAGTTGACATAAATGATTCGTTTCCTGAAGAACAATTTTTCACTATAACTGACTCCGAGGTACCTTGGTTTGTAGACATCACGAATTTTTTAGCCGCTAACATTATCCCAAAAGGGCTAACACACCAGCAAAAGAAGCAATTCTTTAATGATGTGAAAAGCTACTTTTGGGACGACCCCTTTCTTTTTCGCAGATATGCAGATCAAGTCATTAGAAGATGCGTTACAAGATCAGAAACATCAAAAATACTGGAACATTGCCACTCAGGGCCAACTGGAGGACACTATAGTGGAACTAAGACCGCATATAAAATCCTTGAATCAGGTTTTTAATGGCCCTCATTATTCAAAGACGCTAACAGGTACGTTACTTCCTGTGACAAGTGCCAATGGACAGGTAACATAACTAAACGTGATAAAATGGCTCAAAACTATATGCTTTCATGTGAAATATTTGATGTTTGGCGTATCGATTTCATGGGCCCATTCCTCATATCATTTGGTAATAAATACATCTTAGTAGCAGTTGATTATATGTCCAAATGGGTAGAAGCCCAAGCTCTACCTACTAATGATGCTAGAGTGGTAGTACGTTTCCTTAAAAAACTCTTCTCGAGATTCGAGATGCCTAGAGCAATTATCAGTGACAGGGGCACTCATTTTTGTAATACCCAATTTGAAAAAACTCTTAAGAAATACGGAGTTCATCATAGAACAACCACCCCATACAATCCTCAAACTAATGGACAAGTTGAAATGGCAAATTGAGAAATCAAACAGATCCTTGAAAAAATAGTAGAATCAAACAGAAAAGATTGGGCAATGAAAGTAGATGATGCCTTATGGGCTTACAGAACTACTTTTAATACCCCCATAGGGACATCACCGTATAGACTTGTTTATGAAAAAAGTTGTCATCTACAATTCGAACTAGAGCATAAAGCTTTTTGGGCTATTAAATTTTTAAACCTTGATCCTAAACTTGTAGAAAAAATAGGTTGATGTAGCTGAACGAACTTGATGAGTGACGAGCCAATGCATACGAAAACTCACGCCTATACAAGAAAGAAATAAAGCGACGCCATGACAATCGTTTAAAGTAACGAAAACAATTTGATGTTGGAGATCTTGTCCTCCTACATAACTCAAGACTCAAATTGTTTCCTGGGAAACTTAAATCACGATGGTCAGGACCTTTCGTAATTCAATCTGTTCTGCAATATGACACAATAGAGGTAAGTCACACATCACACGATACTTTCAAAGTAAATGGACATCGTCTCAAACTTTATAACGATGAGAATTTTAAAGACGATGGAGAGGAGCTACGACTCTATACACCGCTCTGAATAAACCAACAAGGTAACAGTCGAGCTTAGACTATAAACAAGCGCTTCTCGTGAGGCAACCCGAGTACTAACAGTTTTAAATTATTTAAATTTCAATTTTCAAACATCTAGGTCACTAACAGACTCTTTGAAGCATAGGTTCCCAACTCCATACGGCCGATCACACGGCCGTGCTTAAGGCCGTGTAACCAACACGGACGGAAACACGACCGTGCGATACGGTAGTGCGAAAATAGGGTAAAAGTTATCTTTCCCAACACGAGATACGATAAGTGGCCACGGGCGTGTGACTTGGCCGTGGGCAAATCTGCCAAATGCACATGGGTGTTCGACACCCACATGTCTACCACTTGTGGACAACACTAACAAAAGAACACGGGCATGCGCAGAGCTACACGACCGTGGGAGAAGCGAACCACATAACACACGGTCGTGTAACATGATCATATAGCCACATGGCCTAGACACACGAGCGTGCCCGAAGGCCGTGTGACGATATCTCACTTCACGACAAACACGGGCTGGACACGATCCATACGGGCGTGTGAACTAGCCGTACCACTTGGAAAAAAAATTAGATTATCTATATTCTTTTATTTTTCTTTCATTAATTTTTGAAGATTCTTTTGTTTTTAAACACGGCTTATCTTTATGATTACTACCAAATTATTCCCCTAATTCTCCTTTTGTTCTTTAAAATCATGTTTGTCCTCCAACTTTATTTCCAACAACTCGCTCTCGCTAATCCAGGAATTTCATCCATTTTTCACTTAAGAAGTTTCACTTCTCCCCCTATCTTATTTCTATATTCTAATATTTACCTTTGTACATTGAGGGCAATGTACATCTTAAGTGTGGGGGGCATCCATTTCATTATCAGAAAAATCTCTGAACGACTGTCTTGTGCTCTTGAAAAGCTTTCATATCATATTTAGGATAAATTTTAATTGATTTATGACTTTGATTGATATATCTTGAATTAAAACATAGGTATTTATGCATTAATTTTTTAAACTTTAAGACATTAGAAAACCAAGCATGATAAGTTGATTTTTAAGAATTTAAAATTATAGGTTGTTTCCCCAAGTCTAGGTATTACTTTGAATTGGAATTTACGAGTCTAATCATCAAAAAGCCATAATTTTTGCGAGATTTTTGAGCCTTTTTAGCATCTATTAATTCTTTTATGCTCACTTTTATTATTGCTTTGAGTGCGTCAATATCGAATTGTTATTCTAGAACTTACCCGATTATGCATGTCAAGACCACATTATTTGATTTGATATGTCAAGATGATAGGGGCACTTAGGATTAACCCACTCATGCCATGAAAAGCCTACATCCATGATTAACCCTTAGTAAACCCCCCTTGAGCCTAACAACCCATTTCTTGTATTACCTTTAATATTAACCCTTAACCCATTATTGTTGAAATCCCCTAATTTAAATTTGATCCCTATTTTTGTCGAGATTTGAATTGAAATAGTTGCTCAGCTATGTCTTGTTCTTAATAGTTAGTCTATGTTATTTAACTTGTTCTTTAAAAAAAGAACTATGTATACACATTAGTAATTCCATATTCTGAGAAGAAGCTCTGTTGTACGCAAGTAATGATTAACTCTTTTTCTAGTTAGGCAATTTTTCAATTCAGTCTCGATTCCAACCCTTTCTTTCAGCTTGTGACCACACCCCTTAACCAAGCCTCGTAACAACCTTCTAAGACCTTTTGATTAATGTTTCATCTCAATTTATAGTGGTGGAGATTTGATTTTCATGCAAGCCTATGGTAATGACTTTTCATTATTGACTATTGAGTGCTTCATTCATTATCCTTAAAACACCTCGAGTGATTTGAGTGAATCTTTAGTGAGGATGTGAAACTCTATGATATTCTGAATCAAGGTAATTACTTAGATGAGGGGAGACACCTATGTTTGCATGATTAAATACTCAACTTGAAATGTTTGAAACTTTTATGTTCTTTTAGTTGAATTCTCAATGTATGATTACCTGTGGATTGTTTTGAGATATTATCAATAGAAATTGTAAGTTGAGAAGAATTTATTTTGATTATGAGTTGAGGATTTTGCTTGAGGACAAGCAAATGCTTAAGTGTGGGGGTATTTGATAAAACGTAATTTATACATATTTTTACCCATGCTTAACGCATTTTATGGATGATTGTCCTTAGAATTAGTGAATTCAATGCTCCTAATGCCTTAATTTTATGATTTATACTTAGGTGAGCATAGGAGAGTGAAAGGAACAAGAAACGGGCCAAAAATAGAGAAAATGAGCCAAAGTACAAAATCAACACGGCCTAAACTTCCTCATACGGGCAACCCACACGGCCGTGTCAATCTGGCAGAATCGAAGCACGACTCACATGGGTAGAACACACGCCCGTGCCATTCTAACAGGCTCGAACACGGCCTGAAGTAATCGCACACAAGCGTGTCCTTGCTGAGCCCAAGTTGAGTCCAATTAGGAAAAGGCCAATTTTGAGGGCTCATAAGCATTCCAAAGCCTATAAATACACCCTAGAAGAGGAGAAAAAGTACAGAGAAAATAAGAAGTAAAGAATTTGTGATAGCCCTAATTTGACCCTAGTCGAAAAGTGGTTTCGGGACCACAAAATCGAGTCACGAACATAATTAAATGTTATATTCTATGCTTATTATATGTGAGAGTGCATGTGTGAAAGTATCGTGTCTTAATTTTGTCATTTCAATGTGGAATTAGCTAAAAAGGACTTGTTTGAGAAACTTTGATAATGTGGTAGGTGAATGTCCAAGTGATTATTTTGTAAATTACTAAAGTAGAGGATTTGCATGTCTATTTTACCATTTTATTTAAGTGTACTGTAGTGGGGTGGGTTTAATGCATCATGTGTTTAATAATATTAATAAATTATAAACTTAAATTATGGTATAAAATAATATATGTTATTTTATAACATAAAATGGGTGATACAAACAAAGTGAACTTTATTTTATTCTTTCTACCACTTAGCCGAAACTTAAGAAAACAAAAAGGAAGAAGAGAAGCTCTTGAATATTCGGTCACTTAGGGGAGATAAATTCAAGCTCAAGAGCATAGAGAATCAAGGTTGGACAGGGGAAAAGAGAAAGTAGTTGAATAGCCAATTCGAGACTGTTCGAAAATATTCGAGGTAAGTTTTAAGTAGTTAAATATAAATAATATTCGATAATGACATGACAGATTATGAGAATTAAGTATTACTTGTCATATATGTATATGGCCGAATGGCAATTGTAATGGAAGTAAAATGTGATATGCTTTTATGATCAAATGATAGTGTTAGATGAATATTAGTAAGATATTATGTGTAATCTATCAAATGATAAACATGAGTGATGAAATGAAATAAAAGTGAATAAAAATGTAGGATGATATATTCGAATGATGCTTGTACCTAATTTGGTGTGATTGCGTTATATGAAACTTGTTGATTTGAATATCGTACAGTACTATTCGGGCCTTTGAGCCTAGTAGGCTATAATGTCGGTGAGATACTATTCGGGCCTTTGAGCCTAGCAGGCTATAATGCCGGTGAGATACTATTCAGGCCTTCAAGCCTAGCAGGCTATAATAACAGTGAGATACTATTCGGGCCTTTGAGCCTAGCAGGCTATAATGCCGATGAAATGATATCGGGCTTCGAACCTAGCAGGCGAAATGCCGGTGAATGAATTCGGGTTTACAACCTAGCAGGCCCAATGCCGGTGATTTGATAAAAGTTTAAGACTAAGATACCTCGTGTTAGAACGACAAATGAATACATTTAATACGTTAAGTTGGCCAGGTACGTATTATGTACTTATATGTGAGTATAATTTGAATTGAATCATAAGTCTATAATGTGATACATATGTGAATAAATGTTATATCTATATCTATGATCATGATATATTCGGTTAAGGTGTGAAAGTATGCGAAATTATTTGATTTATTTATGCCATATGAATTCAGATTAAGTGAAATAAGAATGCTAAATGTGCATTATGTGCTTGTGTATATTCGGCCAAATGTCAATATATTTAGAAAATGGCCACTTGAGAAATTGAATAAATTGATGTATAATTGAGTTTATTTGTTTGCATTGCTTAAAACTTACTAAGCTTATGAAAGCTTACTCCGTTTGTTACGTTTCTCTGTTTTATAGATCGTTGACTTCTGTCACCTGCTCGGGGAGGGATCGTCAGCAACTCGTCACACTATCTATCATTTCGGTACTACTATATTTTGGAGCTAGTATGGCATGTATAGAATAGATAAGGGAATGATATTTTGAGATGTCTTTGTATATAAGCCATGTGAATATGGCAACTTTTGAATGTCGGTATAAGTTTGAATTTCGATCTTTGATTGTGTTCGGCTATGCATATAATTTCTAATGAACTTATGTAAATGTGAATGTACAAATGTTGAGTTTTGGATTAGTAACTCTTCATAACCCACCCCGGTGACGGATACGGGTTATAAGGGTGTTACAGAATTACTCCAAGGAAGCCGATTGATCCATCTCAGAAGTCGAATTCATCATCAAGACTGAAGATCTCTCCTCAATTCCCCTTTAGGAGTTTTGGGTTTTCTTTATGTTTTGTATTCTTTATTATTCTAAGATGTTCTCTTATTTACTTATGAACTAAATTCCCTAAATACCTAAGGGGAATGAAACCTGAGACGAATCTTGTTATTATTTTCTGAATTGTATAATAAATATTTAACTTGTTCTTAATTATGTGTTCTTAATTCTTTTTTTGATTTCCCAGGATACTGATTCAAGATAAACTCTTATTCAGAGGAGGAATAGACCCTATCTAATAGTACATTTTTCATAATTAAGCAGAGTTGATTGCGTGCCTAGACATAGGGTGACAGAATTTTGCCAGATTAGGGTGAAACCTAATAAGGGGATCCATAGATCGAGTTAATGCAACCCTAGGGTGTTAATTAGAGAAAACTCTCAATTATTCAATCTAGGGATTAGACGTTATTAGTCTTGAATAGGGATAATAACATAATTTAGGGATCTATACGGAACAAGTTAAATGAATAAATCGTCCAATTCGGAGTCAGAATAACAAGTGAAGTCTCGGTGGATTCTTCCTTAGGTATTGTCTTAATTCAATCATTTTTACAAAAGTAATTCCCCAATTCTATTTTCTGTGAATTCTTAGTTTAGATAATTAGTTAGTTAAAACAAAACCCCATTATTCTTAGGCTAGATAATAAAAAGGCAGTCATTACTAGTAATTTTAGTTCCTTTGGGTTCGACAACCCGGTCTTGCTAAAACTATACTACTGTTAGATAGGTAAACTTGCCTACATCGCGACAATAGTTAGTTTCAAGAATGATTAATTATAAAGATTTAAAACCTGTCACGAAATCACGTGATCATGTGTCATGGCCGTGTCGACAAGAAACTAACTCAGAATTACACACGGCTTGAGCACTTGCACACGGGCGTGGCACACGACCGTGTCCTTGTCGAGCCCAAGTCTAGTTCTACTCGAAAAAGGCCACTTTTGAGGGTTTGGAAGCATTCTAAAGCCTATATAAACACCCTAGAAGAGGATTAGAGGGACACGTAGAGAGTTGGAGGTAGAAAATATTCGAGAATAGCCATCGGAATCACCTCGGAGCCAGAATCTATAGAAGACTGAAGATTTCCATCCCATTACCTAGAAGTTCTTTGGGTGTAACACCCCAATCCCGTATCCGTCACCGGAATAGGTAAAGGGGCATTACCGGACTTGAAACTCATATCAGAACAGTAAAAAAAATTTTTTTTTTTGAACATTCCTTTAGATAAGTACTAAAGACAATCGGGGATACAATTTAAACTTCTATAAGTACACATTCAAAAGATGCCATTTTAGCATGGCTTATATACATTAACCAAAATATTCTTGACCCTTGGTCTATTCTATACATGCCATAAAATAATTCAAAACATAACAAGAACAAGCGGTGGATAGTGATAGTGTGACTAGTTCTTGACGATCCCCGAGCCTGTAGCTTCGAAATGAGATCTATAAAATAGAAAACAAAGTAAGCGGAGTAAGCATTACAATGCTTAGTAAGTTTTAAGCAGTGTCAACAGATAACAATCAAATTATAACATAGTTGTTCGTATTTTTATTTCACTCTTCCTTCGAGCATACCATCCCTTTACCGAATATGCACATCTCATCATATACAATAGGCAGATAAACTTTCACATAAAAGTGAGCTCATGTGACATAGATATATTATATAATTTCACATAACCTCTCACACTGATCCGATGTCACATAATCATAGGAATAGTCTCATAGATTGCTCACGTATGCATCACATAACTACCTTATGATTTAGTTCAAATCAAGCTCACATATAAACTTGGAGTACATACATGTTTAACCTTTCGCATTGAATATATTTATAAGCAATTCTTATTACAAAGTCTTATAGCTTTAACCTCTACTCGGATTATCAGCGAGACCTTTAGCTCAGATGAAATCTCCACACGAAGTTATCGGGTCTTACCCGGACAAAATCTCCACACGTAGTCATCGGGTCTTACCCGGACATAATCTCCACACGTAGTCATCGGGTCTTACCCGGAATATATTTCCAAGTTTCATGTACATTTAATCACATGTTACAACATTCACATCGACTGTCATATTTGTAATTCATTTGCCTCATCAAATATCTAATAATACACACCTTTCACATTTGGTC
The DNA here is from genome assembly GCF_025698485.1 of Gossypium arboreum. Classification (NCBI taxonomy): domain Eukaryota; kingdom Viridiplantae; phylum Streptophyta; class Magnoliopsida; order Malvales; family Malvaceae; genus Gossypium; species Gossypium arboreum. The sequence continues at coordinate 106,688,197 of NC_069070.1, read as the reverse complement.
ATTCAGCCACAATATACACACATCTCCTACATATTTCACACTAGCCATTCGGCTTTACCTCATATACATATCTCATACATATTTCACACTAGCCATTCGACTTTACCACATATACATATCTCATATATATATTTCACATTAACCATTCGGCTTTACCACATATACATATCTCATACATATTTCACATTAGCCATTCGGCTTTACCACATATACATATCTCATATATATATTTCACATTAGCCATTCGGCTTTACCACATATACATATCTCATACATATTTCACATTAGCCATTCGGCTTTACCACTTATACATATCTCATATATATTTCACATTTTCGGCTTTACCACATAAACATATCTCATATATATATTTCACATTAGCCATTCGGCTTTACCACATATACATATCTCATACATATTTCACATTATCCATTCGGCTTTACCACATATACATATCTCATACATATTTCACATTAGCCATTCGGCTTTACCACATATACATATCTCATATATATATTTCACATTAGCCATTCGGCTTTACCACATATACATATCTCATACATATTTCACATTAGCCATTCGGCTTTACCACATATACATATATTTATCTTGTACATCAATTTCAGCAATAGCTTATAAGCAACTCAAATAGTTTCATCAATGTTTACAACAAATTCACATATTCACTACAAGTTGTTTTCCTGAGCAATAGTCACTAAATTATTTATAACTGGAGCTACAAAACTCAAAATCAATTGCCATTAATTTTCCCTGAATATAGACTCATATATCTTCCATCCATAAAATTTTCAGAATTTTAGGTTTGGCCAATCAATACCATATTTTTCTTAAAGTTTCCCCTGTTTCACTGTTTGACTAATCTGACTACTCTTCACTATGAATCAAATTTCTCATTGTACAGAATTCAAAATATGTTCTATTTGATTTCATTTGAAACTAGACTCATTAAGGAGTCTAAGCATATAAATTTTATCTTATAACCATTTTTTTACAAATTATAATGATTTTCTAAAAATAGAACAGGGGATTTCGGAGTCATTCTGACACTGTCTCACACAACTTTAAATATCTCTTTATAGGAAATTTCTTTGCTTACACGGTCTCTTTTACAAGAAACTAGACTAATTAACATTTTATTACATATTTTATTCAGCCTATAATTCCACACCAACAATTTATAGTGATTTTCTAAATTCACATTACTGCTGTTGTCCTAAGCAAATTATTACAATTTGCTCTTAAATTTCCAAGTCCAAACACTTATGAACTTACCATTTGAGTTTAAGACATATCATGGCCGCATCATATCTTATTAAATCAACTCATTATGTCCTATTATGATTGAATTTACTCAACGTTTAATCACTTAAAACTTACCTCGGAAGTGGTCGACGACTAGATATCCACGGCTATTCGTTTACTTTCTCTTTTCCCCTATCCGACTTTGATCCTCTTTGCTCTTAAGCTTAAGTAAAACAATAGATTTGCTTAAGTACTTAACTAATATTATTCACTTGACAATCACATTTGGCAATCACATATCATTTAATCTATATCTAAAACAATAGATTTCAATATGTATCATATTTAATAAAACATGCCATGACTCGATTTCATGCTTATTTAATTTATATCTAATTCACATTCACAAGCAAGGAGTCACTTAATTTATCATGCTTCCTTATACATGTATTTAATCATATTGCCGAATGTCCTTATGTGTACATGGTACATACATAAGGCATATATATATATATATATATATACCTATATATGACCATTACAATTTAAACATTTAATCTTAATCGGCAAGCTTTATTTCAACTATTTAAGGTGCAAACCAATTATGTTATTCATTAACATTTCGTCATATTAAATCTTTGATTAACCAATTTAACACATACCAAAATCCAATCATACATCTAACCTTTATCTCAATACTAAACCGAGTTACAAGATTATACATTACACTAAGCATATCATTAAACATACCTATTCAATTTAGCTAATTTCATAGCCGATTAATCACCTTACCCCACATTACTCAATGCCGAATATCAACCCAACATCACAAGCATAATCGCCATGAAACTTACCTTAATACACATATATGCATGTTCACATTCATTACATTGGCCATTATAAGCAAAACAACCATTCAAAGCTCACTTCAATTATTTAACAAATAAAACTAATGTTTAATACTATCTCCCAATTTGGTATGAGTTACCGAATGAAATTAAACTCCTAATTTATGCACTAAAATCACATTCGGCACAAGCAAACTTCATTTCAATTATGCCACTCTTAAACTTATCCATAATACCCTAAGTTCATTTAGTAGCTAGGCAACAATTATACAAAAACAATAAGCATTTAACAACAATGTACTTAACCAATTCCTTAAGCATACATTCGGCAATATATATATATATATATATATATATTAATGACTAAAACACTTAGGCCAATTCTAAAACATCCACAAATCTTCATGCTTACATGCCATAACCGTATGGTTCTTATCACACTTGGACCACAAAATGCATAAATTTCACAAATTCTAATTACTATCATAAGCTCAATTTCGGCTAACACTCAATTAAATACTTACAATTTAGCACTAATTTAGCATTTCAACATAGCCGATTGTCATTAAGTAATTAAGCCACAAACATTTAATTTTACCAAGCTCAACTCATCTATAATCAACCCTCAATACACTAAAGCATCAAAAACAACATCAAAGAAATACAAACATCCATGACCGAATGTCATCTTCATAACTTTACAAAAACATTTTCCATGAGCTAGCTTCTATACTTGATGACCACTCCAAATATATAAAGATTTTCAATGAAAGAGCATTAACATACCTTAATATTAACCTAAGATGACTGAATGCTTCCCTCCCTTCTTCCTCTTTTCATTTCGGCCAAGAAGAATCGATTTCTCCTTTTCTTTTTCCTCACCCTTTCATTCTTCTTTTCTTTTATTATCCTTATTATTTCTTTTATTTATTTCCTTTCTTTTACATAAATTAATAACCATTTAATTAAGATTTACTATATATTTTAATATATGTACCATCATGGCCGGCCACTATGTATAAAAAAAGGAGTATTTGACATGCAAAACCATTGTTTTCACTACATGCTTTAATAGATCCTTATAGATTAACCTATCACATTTCAAAAGTGTCACACATAAGTCCTATTAACTAAATTCACATGCAATCGACTAAATCGAAGCTTAAAACTTTCACACATTCATATTCACATATTTTAGACAATATATATCATATTCAAATACTTCGGTGACTCGGTTTAGCGGTCCCGAAACCGCTTCCCGACTAGGGTCAATTTAGGGCTGTCACATTGGGTTTCTTTATCTTTTGTTGTTCTCCAAACTTTGAGATGTTTTCCGTTATTATTATTAACTAAATTCCCTAAATACCTAAGGGAGATGAAACCTAAGACGAATCTTATTACTCTTTAATTTATATGATAAATATTTGTTCTTATTCTTAATTGTGAGTATTAATCTGATCGCGATTTTCATGACAGGTAAGGTTTAAATATTTATTTTTAATCGTTCTTGAAACTAACTATTATCACGATGCAGTCAAGTGTACCTATCGAACAGTAGTATAGTTTTAGCAATATCAGATTGTCGAACCCAAAAGAACTAAAAGTACTAGTAATGACTGTCTTTTTATTATCTAGCCTAAGAATAAGGGGGTTTTGTTTTAACTAACTAACTAGCTAATCTAAGAATTCAAAGTGAATGGAATTGGGGGATTACTTTTGGAAAACGATTGAATTAAGACAATACCTAAGGAAAAATCCACCTAGACTGTACTTGTTATTCTGGCTCCGAATCAGACGATTTATTCATTTAACTTGTTCCGTGGATATCCCTAAGTTATGTTATTATCCCTATTTAAGACAAATAATGTCTAATCCCTAGATTGAATAATTGAGAATTTTCTCTAATTAACACCCTAGGGTTGCATTAACTCGATCTATGGATCCCCTTATTAGGTTTCACCCTAATCTAGAAAAATCTTGTCACCCTATGTCTAGGCACGTAAACAACTCCGCTTAATTATGAAAAATGTACTCTTAGATAGGGTCTATTCCTCCTCTGAATAAGAGCTTATCTTAAATCAGTAGCCTGGGATATCAAAACAAGAATTAAGAACACATAATTAAGAACAAGTTAAATATTTATCATACAATTCAGGAAATAATAACAAGATTCGTCCTAGGTTTCATTCCCCTTAAGTATTTAGGGGATTTAGTTCATAACTGAAAAGGAAAACATCTCAGAAGAATAACGAATACAAAACATAAAGAAAACCCAAAACTCCTGAAGGGAAATTGAGAGGAGATCTTCAGTCTTAATGGTGACTCCGGCTTCTGAGATGGATCAATAGGCTTTCTTCGAGTAATTCATTCCTTCCTCTCTGTGCCTTCCTCCTTTCCTCTTCCTTTAGTGCGTATTTATAGGCTTTAGAATGCCTAAAAACCCTCAAAATTAGCCTTTTCCGAATTGGACTCAACTTGGGCTCAGCAAGGACACGCCCATGTGACACGCCTGTGTGAATCATACTTCGAATCTGGCAAATTGACACGGCCGTGGGGTCTACCAGTGTGAGGAAGCCCAAGCCCTGTTGATTTCGTATTTTGGCCCATTTTCTTCGTTTCTGGCCCGTTTCTCATTCCTTTCGCTCTCCTATGCTCTCCTAAGTATAAAACATGAAATTAAAACATTAGGAGCGTCGAATTCACCAATTCTAAGGAAAAATCATCCATAAAATACGTTAAGCATGAGGTAAAAATATGTATAAATTACGGTTTATCAAATACCCCCACACTTAAGCATTTGCTTGTCCTCAAGCAAAATTTCAATCCTAATCAAAATAAATTCTTCTCAATTTATAATTTCTATTGATAACATCTCAAAATAATCCATAAGTAATCATACATTGAGAATTTAACTAAAAGAACATAAAAGTTTCAAACATTCCAAGTTAAGTATTTAATTTTGTAAACATAGGTGCCTCCCCTCATCTAAGTAATTACCTTTGATTCAGAATATCATAGAGTTTCACATCCTCACTAAATATTCACTCAAATCACTCGAGGTGTTTAAGGACAATAATTGAAGCACTCAATAGTCAATAATGAAAAATTATTACCATAGGCTTGCATAAAAATCAAATCTCCACCACTATAAATTGAGATGATACATCAATCAAAAGGTCTTTAGAGGGCTGTAATGAAGCTTGGTTAGGGGGTGTGGTCACAGGCTGAAAGCAAAAGTTAGAATCGAGATTGAATTGAAAAATCACTTAACTAGAAAATGATTTTATATCACTTGCGTACAACAGAGCTTCTTCTCAGAGTATGGAATTAAATACTTAAGCTCAAAAACAAAAGATTACTACTACTAATATGTATACATTTTTTTTAAGAACAAGTTAAATTACAAAATATAATAAACCATAGTTAAACAACTATTTCAATTCAAATCTCGACAAAAATGGGGATCAAATTAATTTAGGGGATTTCAACAATAATGGGTTAAGGGTTAATATTAAGGGTAATACAAGAAATGGTTTGTTAGGCTCAATGGGGTTTACTAGAGGTTAATCGTTGAAGGAGGCTTTTCATGGCATGAGTGGGTTAATCCTAAGTGCCTTAATCATTTTGACACATCAAGCAAGTTCTAGAATAACAGTTCAATACTGACGCACTCAAAGCAATAATAAAAGTAAGCATGAAAGAATTAATAGATGCTCAAAAGGCTCAAAAATCTCACAAAAATTATGGCTTTTTGATGTTTAAAACTAGTGAGTTCCAACTCAAAGTAATACCTAAACTTTGGGGAAACAACCTAAGATTTTAAATTATTAAAAATCAACTTATCATGCTTGATTCTCTAATGTCTTAAAGTTTAAACAATCAATGCATAAATGCCTATGTTTTAATTCAAGATATATCAATCAAAATCATAAATCAATTAAAATTTATCCTAAATATGATATGAGAGCTTTTCAAGAGAACAAGGCAGTCATTCAGGGATTTTTCTGATAGGGAAATAAAGTAAATATCCCTCACACTTAAGATGTACATTGCCCTCAATATACAAAGATAGATATAAGAATATAGAAATAAGATAGGGAGAGAACTGAAACTTCTTGTATGATGCATTCGTCGAACTGGAGTTTTGGAGAGTAATCGGTGCGAGAGTAGGGGAGGATACTCCGGCGGTGGTAAAGGTTCATTAGTCCATAAGTCCTATGCCAAAAGAATATTATATCTAGTGGTAGCTATGGTCGTGGTCGATCAGGACATGGTAGTCATGGAGTGTAACACCCCGAATTTGGGCCTAGAAGTATTGGGCCTTGAGTGGGGGTCCGTAAGGAGGTTGTATATAGGTATTTAATTGCGCAATGAAATGAAACAATTAAATGTTTGCTATTAGTGGTTAATGGCTTTGAGAAGTGTTGGAGAAATCTTAGGTTCAAACTTGGGCTTTAGCAAAAATTTTGATATTAAGTGAAAAAAAAAACCTGGATGCTTGGATGAGGGTTTTTAAATTATTGTGTTAAATAAATGACACAAAAAGCCTTGTGGCTTAGTGGCAAGTAGCGTGTGGAGCATTTAAGGGGAGGCATAGGTTGAATCCCATGGCAAGCAAAGAGCATTTATTTTGCTAACGAGTGGCAAGAATTGGTGTTGAATTTAAACTCTAATGTTGGAGGATCCCACATCGAAGCTAATATAAGAGTGGATACAAAGTCGGCTTTAAATAGAGGAACCATGAGGAGAGTAAATGTACCTTTCTTGGTGATCCCTTTCATTTGTATGGCGTGCTCGTTTGGGTTGGGTGTCGGCTAAGAGTGCTCGGGCGTGGATTAACTCCAGTCTCCTATCGGTGTGTATTTATCACTACTCTTGTTGTTGGATGGCTACTTGGCGCGATGGGCGAAAGGGCTATGTGGGCCCAATGGGCCTACGGCCCAATTGGATAAGTTGTTTGATTGTGTAGTAAATATTGGACTAGGCTAGGTGAATCGCATATCTGTGGCTAGGTTTGGGCTAAAAGGGCCACACGAGCGTGTGGGCCCATTTGGGCCGAGAATAGGCTTTAGGCCTATTCGTATTGTTATCCATGTTTAGAATACTTTAGTTTACCAATTACTGAAATGCCCTCGACTTGTAAAATTACCAAAGTACTCCCGATTTACAGAATTACCGTTTTACCCTCAGTTTATAGAATTACTGTTTTACCCTCGATTTACAAAATTACTATTTTACCCTCAGTTTACAGAATTACTATTTTACCCTCGATTTATAGAATTACCGTTTTACCCCTAATTTACATAATTACCATTTTACCCCCGATTTACATAATTATCGTTTTACCCTCGATTTACAGAATTACCGTTTTACCCTCGATTTACAGAATTACCATTTTACCCTCGATTTATAGAATTACTATTTTACCCTCGATTTACGTAATTCTTGTTTTACCTCGATTTACAAAATTACTAAAATACCCTTGGTTTGTGAAATTACCGCAATACCCTCAATTTGTAAAACTACCAAAATACCTGTATGGTAAAATGACGAATATGCCCTTATGTTAGTATGGTGATGTGCTTAGGATTTACATATATTGATATTGGATTAGTTAAGTTTGAGTGACAAGTGGTGGTTATCGTGGCGATTGATTTTGGAAATGTTTCAACTTCAACCCATAACGGTGTGTACTAACCTTCTAAATAGCTTAGATTAATATTTTACGAAAAGCAAAGCTTCATATTTTAGTGATTCGGAATTAATATTTAGATCTATTTTCTCATGCGTTTAAGTTGGATTCATAACGGATATGGGGTAGGAAGGTATTTTGGAACGTTCTTTAATGAGTAGATCTCTTGGTAAGTATTCGAACCTTCTTTCCATTTGTATCTTGTGGTTTAAGAAAAGCTGAAAACCTCTCTATCGACTAAGGCTAAAAGGGTTTTTGGTGTTATTTGGTTTGTTGGTGTTAGTGAGGATTAAAGGCTACCGATCGAGGAGTGTGTGAAAAGCTTGGATCATCGGAGTGACTAAATCTAGTCATCAACTTCGGTAAAGGTATGAACCCAAGGGCCATTGTGGATGGTGGCCGAATGTATAAGTGATGATAATAGGTAGTTTTCGATTTGGTTTAATAATAACATGGTCTAATCTATAAGTGGTTGATTATAGGACAAATCGCATAGGAGATCTCGTCAAGGAATATCGCAAATCAGGTGTGTAACGAACCCTTTTTCATAGCTTAAAGCGATAAATGCCGAAAAGCCGAAATGCCAAAATTACGGCATTTCGAGGACTTGTGAGCAATGACGCTCACTAGTTAGTTAGAATCGATGAGATGATGATCGGGAATAATGGAAGCTATGTGGCGTGTTTTGGCATTCACGATAAGTTGGGCCTCGAGGGTCGCAATAGGGCCCAATAGGCTTTCGGGCCCATTTGGGAAAAATTGGTAGAAAACGGAAATCTGTTAAATTGCATGTTAAAACTGTTAATACTGTTATGGATATAGGCTAAATGGGCCTAGATGACAAAATCGGCTAAGTAGGGCCCATTAGGGGTTTTAGGCCCAATAACTCGGTTTCGTTAAAAGTGGGCTAGAAACGCGGATTACACAAATGAATAGTTAGTAACTGATGATGAACATGGAAAAATCCCTAATTTTTTGTAAAATTACGATATTACCCTTATAATATGAAAATGACCATTTTGCCCCTAGGTCAAAATGACCATTATACCCCTAGGGTTTATATATGAACTTAATGCATGGGATTTTGATAAACATGATATGTATGATATGCACATGACATGTATGATATGCACATGATATGTATGATATGCACATGAGATGTTCATAAATGCATTGGATTGGGTTTTATATGGATGGAGGAAGTGCAAAAGGGCTTATGCCCCGATTATTAAAGGGCTTATGCCCCGATTATTAAAGGGCTTATGCCCGGTTATCAAAAGGGCTTATGCCCCGATTATTAAAGGGCTTATGCCCCATTATTAAAAGGGCTTTTGCCCGATTATTAAAAGAGGCTAGGCCTCCGGTTATATGATAAAGCGATATCTTGCCAGGTGGAGAGTTATGGTGGGGTGGGTCGAGTTAATCCCACATGGTGTGTTGGTTGGTACGGGTGGAGAGTAGCGAATGGTGGGTTGAGTAGTCTCCCAAATGGGTTGCATTCTTTCATTTGACATTACATGTGATATTGAAATGGGCCTATGGGCCATACCGTTTCTGATAAAGGCTTGACCATAATATGAAACTTGAAAAGGCTTGACCCAGTGTTATGGGATATGAAATATGAAAAGGGCTACTGACCCGATACATACTTTGAGATTGGGTTTGGGCTTAGACCCAACAGGCTGCTATTGTTTTGGGCTCTGAAAGGGGCTTGTTGCACACTGAGTTTCCAAACTCACCCCCTTTCCTTAACCTTGCAGGTGAGCCTTGATGTGGGGACTTGGGACGGAGGGATTCAGAGTGGCCACGGTGATCGCTTTTGGACCTTTAAATAAGCGTTGGTTTTCATTTAATTCTCTTTAATTATTATTTATTTTTGGGTTGTAATAAGGCCATTTTTAACTTTTCTTTTATTTCTTCTCGAGATTATTTTATTTTTAATAACTTCAAAACTGGTTGATAATTGTTCAAATGGGCTAGACTTAGGACGTGTTTTCAAAGCGATACTTGTTTTCAAAATGTCTCAACACCACGATTAATCGATTTTTTCCAAAGACGTCCACTTAAACAAATTTAAACTCGATATAACAAAGTGTGGCTATGGTTGTGAGCATGCCTAGGATTGGATCCGATCAAAGAGCTTGGTACTTAAGCAGCCTTATGGCTCACCTCCTCTGTCTCGGATACCTACCTGGTGCCCAGCTTCTATACACTTTGTTAACTCAACAAAATATATGGTTTTAAAACACTAAAACGGAACGTGGGTTTTCAACTCCAATGTGGCACGTCAGATTCGGCCATAACGTCTGGGCCGGGTTTGGGGTGTTACATGGAGAACTATTCCCGGTGGAGTTTTTAGTTCCTATGCGATGATGAGCTTAGGAGCTCTATATAACTGTGATAAAATAAGGAAATTTTTATGGGATATTAAAAAGAATAATTTCTCATAAAGAAATAACCGAAATTGATGATTAAAAAAAATTCTAAAGTCTGATAAAAAATAAAAAGTAGTTTTAATAAAAATTAAAAACATAAAATAATAAATAAATGTTTTTAAACATCTTCATCGCTGGATGATTCGCGACGTGTGACTGGCGATGAGATGTGGAGGTGTTGACAAATCTGCTGTAGAGTAGCATCAATGTTGTCAAATCATTGAAAACAATGCTACTTGAATTGAGTAAGGCGCTCAGAGATGTCAGCATATGAAGCCGCCGTATGAACTGGACGAGAGGGTGGCAGTGGCTGAGATGGTGGGTCCTCATGCTGTGGAGGGACATCATCAGGAATGTCCTCGTAGGCCTCCTCCTAGGTAGATTGTATGAGACAATATTGAGGAGGGTAGGTTCCTCGGTGCTTTTCGATCATCCTCATACTAAGCATGCTCGAGATGTCTTGTGGAAACATCTGGCCAATGAGGGTTAAGGATGATTCTTGGGCTGCGGTGCTAAGGAGCCCGAAGTGTCGAGCCAACCAAGTAACGTAAGGGCCAATGGAGATGACCCCCTTCCTATGCCGTTCCGTCTGGTGCTGAATCGCGAGGGTGATGAAATAAGAAAGGTCGATGACGTACCCGTACGAGGTACACCATAAAAAGTAGACTTCGTGAGTGTTGACGATGCTAGTGCTCTCTCGCTGTCTTGTAATCGTGTGAGCCAAAATGGCATGTAGGTACCTCAGAAATGAAGGGAGAGTTGATGCCTTGGAGCGGCTAGGATTTTAGGTGGCCCTATCTGGTACTAGTACGTCCCAACACCGTGAAGGAGAATGATGTATGTGGCGGTTGAGAGTATCTAAGTCATTTTCCTCCTTGAATTCCTCCATATATAAGCCCAGTGCAGTACCGAATTCTGGGATGCTAAGCTGGTGGACTAATTTACCTAGGCGAAATTAGGCCGTACCGAGATCATCGTAGTTCATCATCACGGTCTGAAGATGAAATGTGGAGCATAATTCCATCGAAAGCTCGAGATACATCGGCTCGATGATCCCAAAGAAAAGCTCCCAAGGGTCGGTAGTTAGGAGGGCCCGAATTGCTTCAGCCAACTGAACTTGTTCTATCGTAGCCCAATCGATGCAGTGACCCGTAATTAAAGGTCGGGCCCAGAGTATTTGGAAGAGTTCTTCTTGAGGCCCGATGGGGAACCTCAGGAAAGGGTGACGAACTTCCGCAGTAAGACCCGAGGAAGATAACGCTCCCTTCCTTTTCTTTGAAGCAGAGACATCGACCTTTTTACCACGTGAAGATGACATGGTACGCTAAAAATTGGAGGAATAAACGTCAGGAATGAAGTTGGAAACAGCGCATGGGCATGGCGGGGAGGGCGTGTGGACTTGCAGCGGCTAGGGTTAGGGTTTTTGGGTGAAGAAGACAATGAATAGTGCAGCCTATTTATAGATTTTGGGGCACACGGCCAGGTAACACGTTCGTGTTCCCCAATTTCAGCCCGTGTGATTCGTGAATTTTGAGTTTGGGCACGTCTGACATTTAGTACACGCCCGTGTTCCTTGGGCGTGTGGGTGCACATGGTCGTGTTGCACGGTCGTGTCTAGCATTGTTTGCTTCTCCCACGCCCGTGTATGCAGACCCACGTCCGTGTCAATCTAACAGGTTCGACCACAGGTGCTAGACACGAGCGTCTCGCACGCCCATGCTATTTTAACATGTTCACCCACGGTTCTTCCACACGGGCGTGTCGCACACCTGTGTTGTTTTAGCAAGTTCGACCACAACCATGTCACACGACCGTGCCGTTTTATCGTATCCTATGTTTGGGAAAATCATTACCCTATTTTCACACAGCCCTAAGCACGTCCGTGTGCTTGGCCGTGTCTCTGTGGAAAACTTGTATTCAAGAGCTCCGTTAGTAAGTTAGGTGTTGAAGACTAAATTTTAAAGAAGTTAATACAGTTAGTGCTCAGGTTGCCTCCCGAGAAGCACTTATTTATAGTCTAAGCTCGACTTACCTCTCCATTAAATGGTCATGGTGGTTCGAGGAGTTTATACTCCTCATTCATGCTATCATTCTCATCAAAATAAGGTTTCAGACGGGTGTTGTTTACCTTAAAAGTGTCGAACTTGGGATGACTTACCTCGACTTTACAGAATGGGAAAATGCTAAGTACCGTAAGAGGGATTTCTTCATTCGATGTGGTAGTAACAATGTGAGGATCTTCAGCATCTAATAAGACTTTATCTCCAACCTTAAGTTGATGTGGGAAGGTGTTGAGCTTGTTCTAGCGTAGTTCTGGTTTATCATGCGTTCTTGGTTTATGCGTCCGCTATTCATCTAGCTCCTCGATTTGTAGCCTTCGTTCTTCATGAATAGGTCCTCTACCATTGCTTGAGAATGGCTCATGTACTTCCTTCAGACTCATTTCCTGCAAAGTAGGTTGCACCATTTTGTCAGTTTTAGTAGAATGGGTTAAACGATCACCTTCAATTTTCGATGTGTTGCCAGAATTGCAAGCTTGAAGGGTGATTGTTTCGTCTCCCACACGGAATGTGAGTTCACCTATGCCAACATCAATGATCATTTTAACAGTTGCTAAAAAGGGCCTTCTTAGAATTAAAGGAGTGTTGCTATGATCTTCTATGTCTAGAACAATGAAGTCCACGGGAAATATAAATTTATCGATTTTAACTAGCACATCTTCAATAATACCCCTAGGAAATCTTATAGTTTTATCTGCTAATTGAATGCTCATCCTAGTCTATTTGGGTTTCCGAAGTCCTAATTGTTTGAACATTTTTTAGGGCATGACGTTAATACTAGCCCCTAAATCAGGTAATGCATTATTAACAGCTAAACTACCAATTAAGCAAGGAATTGTAAAACTCCCTGGATCTTTTAACTTGTTCAGTAGCTTATTTTGTAGAATAGCTGAGCAAACTGCATTTAGCTCCACATGCGACGCCTCGTCCAACTTCCGCTTATTTGCTAAAGGTTCCTTTAAAAATTTTATTGCGTTTGGCATCTGTGATAGAGCTTCAACAAACGGTAAGTTAATATGCAATTTTTTTAAGAGTTTAAGGAATTTACCAAATTTTTCATCTGAGCGGTCTTTCCTTGTCGCGTTGGGGTATGGCACACGAGGTTTATATTTGACATTCACTAATTTGTTGTTATTATGACCTACCTCACCTTAGCCTCTGCTTACCATAGTTTCTTACCTTGGTTTTGGTTCTGGCTCAGGCTAAACGAATCTTTCTTCATCTTGAACATTAATCGCGTTGAGTTATTCCCTTGGGTTGGGTTCAGTATTACTTGACAAGTTACCTTGTGGTTGTTCGAAGATTAGTTTGGAAAGCTGGCCTATCTGAGTTTCGAGCCCTTAGATCGACGCTTGTTGATTTTTAAGTGTTGTCTCAGTGTTCTGGAAACGAGTTTCTAACACCAATATAAACTTTGAGAGCATATCTTCAAGGTTCGGCTTCTTTTCCTGTTGGTAGGGTGGTTGTTGGTAGCCTGGAGGTGGTCTCTGATTTCCTTAGCCTCCCTATGAGAAATTTGGGTGATTCCTCCAACCTGCATTGTAGGTGTTACTATATGGATTGTTTTGAGATCGAGAATTATTACCCATGTAATTTAACTGCTCGTTATCCATGTTGTGGCCATAAGGTTGGTATTCCGAATCGCTTGATCCATCTTCACTTGCTTTGCACTGCATTACTGGATGAACCTGTGAAGAACTAAGAAACCATCAATTTTCTTATTCAAGAGTTTTACCTAATTAGAGAGCATGGTGACCGAATCGAAGTTATAAACACCGGCTGTTTTCGTTGGTTTTGTCCTCATGACTTGCCACTGATAGTTATTCAATGACATCTCCTCTATAAACTCATAAGTATCTTCAGGTGTTTTATTATTGATGGTTCCGCTAGCAGCTGCGTCAACCATTTGCCAAGTTGAAGGATTCAGGCCTTTATGGAACGTTTGAACCTGAAGCCAAAGCGGTAACCCATGGTGAGGGCACCTTCTCAGTAAGTCCTTGTATCTCTCCCATGCATCGTAAAGAGTTTCTAAGTCCATCTTCACAAACGAAGAGATATCATTATGTAATTTGGGCATTTTAATAGGCAAGAAATATTTTAATAGAAATTTTTTGGTCATTTGTTCCCAAGTAGTGATTGACCCTCATGGTAATGAGTTCAACCACTGTTTAGCTTTGTTCCTCAATGAAAAAGGGAATAACCGAAGACGAATGGCATCATCAGAAACACCATTAATTTTAAATGTATCGCATAGTTCCAAAAAGTTTGCTAAGTGAGCGTTGGAATCTTCATCCTACAAACCATCAAACTAAACAAATTATTGTATTATTTGAATAGTGTTAGGTTTTAGTTCAAAAGTATTTGCAGCTACAGCAGGTCTAACTATGCTTGATTCAGTTCCTGTTAAAGAAGGTTTAGCATAATCATACATAGTGCGTGGAGCCGGATTTTGATTAACCGCAATTACAGGAGGCAGCTGATTGTCTTGGTTTTCAGTCATCTCTTCGATTGGGGGTTGATTATCGTCCCCTTGCTCGTTCTCTGTGTATCTTAAGCTTCGCCTTATTTCTCTTTGGTTTCTGCGAACTGTGCGATTGATTTTTTCGACAAAAAGTAGTGGTCCTGACGGGTTTCTTCTAGTCATAAACTATAAAAACCTGCCAAGAGAAAGAAAAATTAAATTAATAAATAATAAAAAAATTAAATTAAATTGCAAGAAAAATAAATGGCTAAAGTAATAAAAATTTAGCGTTTCTAATAACTTAGTTCCCCGGCAAGGGCGCCAAAAACTTGATCGCGATTTTCTTGACAGGTAAGTTTTAAATATTTATAATTAATCGTTCTTGAAACTAACTATTATCACGATGCAGGCAAGTGTACCTATCGAACAGTAGTATAGTTTTAGCAAGATCGGATTGTCGAACCCAAAGGAACTAAAAGTACTAGTAATAATTGTCTTTTAATTATCTAGCCTAAGAATAAGGGGGTTTTATTTTAACTAACTAATTAACTAATCTAAGAATTCATAGTGAATGGAATTTGGGGATTACTTTTGGAAAATGATTGAATTAAGACAATACCTAAGGAAAAATCCACCTAGACTGTACTTGTTATTCTAGCTCCGAATCGGACGATTTATTCATTTAACTTGTTCCGTGGAGATCCTTAAGTTATGTTACTATCCCTATTCAAAACTAATAACATCTAATCCCTAGATTGAATAATTGAGACTTTTTTCTAATTAACACCCTAGGGTTACATTAACTCGATCTATGGATCCCCTTATTAGGTTTCACCCTAATCCGGCAAAATCTTGTCACCCTATGTCTAGGCGCGCAAACAACTCCGCTTAATTATGACAAATGTACTCTTACACAGGGTCTATTCCTCCTCTGAATAAGAGCTTATCTTAAATCAGTATCCTAGGATATCAAAACAAGAATTAAGAACACATAATTAAAAACAAGTTATATATTTATCATACAATTCAGAAAATAATAACAAAATTCGTCTTAGGTTTTATTCCCCTTAGGTATTTAGGGGATTTAGTTCATAACTAAAAAGGAAAACATCTCAGAAGAATAACGAATACAAAACATAAAGAAAACCCAAAACTCCTGAAGGGAAATTGAGGGGAGATCTTCAGTCTTGATGCTGACTCCAGCTTCTGAGATGGATAATCGGCTTTCTTCGAGTAATTTCTTCCTTCCTCTCTGTGTCTTTCTCCTTTCCTCTTCCTTTAGGGCGTATTTATAAGCTTTAGAATGCCTAAAAACCCTCAAAATTAGCCTTTTCCAAATTGGATTCGACTTAGGCTCAGTAGAGACACGCCCGTGTGAATCGTGCTTTGAATCTGCCAAATTGACATGGCCATGTGGTCTGCCCGTGTGAGGAAGTCCAGGCCGTGTTGATTTCAAACTTTGGCCCATTTTCTCCGTTTTTGGCCTGTTTCTCGTTCCTTTCGCTCTCTTATGCTCTCCTAAGTATAAAACATGAAATTAAAGCATTAGGAGCATTGAATTCACCAATTCTAAGGGAAAATCATCCATAAAATGCGTTAAGCATGGGGTAAAAATATGTATAAATTACAGTTTATCATAATCCTTGCTTTAATATTCCAGGATATTAATTGAAGTTTTTGATGTGCTTATTCAGTGGAAGAAAAGTCCCTATTTAAAGAGTAGATCATTCATAATTAAGGGGATTTGCATGCAATCCTAGAGATAGGACGATATAAATCCGCCAGATTAGAGTCAAATCTAATAAGGGAATCCATAGATCGAGTTAATGTGACAATAGGGGTTTTAATTATAAAGAAATTTTGATTAATCAACCTAGAGTCAGTTGTTTTTAGTCTCGAAAGGGATATTAACATAAATCAGGGATTTCTACGGAATAAGTCAAGTGAATAAATCATCTAAGTCAAAGGTAATAAGTGAAGTCTAGGTGGATTCTTTCTTGGGTATTATCTTCCCTATTGGTTTCCTAAAGTATTTTCCAACTTTCATCTCTGTCGTAATCTTAGTTAATTAAATAATTAGTTTAGTTTGAAAACATTCTCTTAAATTTTAGGGTAGATAATAAAAAGATAGTAATTACTAGTACTTTTAGTCCTCGTGGATACGATATTTCCGGTCTCACTATAACTATACTACTGTTCGATAGGAGCGCTTGCCTTAAGTCAAATTTTTAGATAGTTTCACGACCATCAATCGATTCTAGAAAAGACCGTGAAACCAAATAGGAAAGACTGGAGCTTACGTTTAAACGATGCATTGTGGACGTACCGTACTGCTTACAAAGAACCCATAGGAATGTCCCTTTACCAACTCATATTCGGTAAACCGTGTCACCTTCCAGTGGAGTTAGAACATAAGGCATTTTGGGCAGTAAAAAGATGCAGCATGGAGTTGGACGCTGCAGGTAATTATTGAAAATTAGACATTCAAGAACTTAAAGAGATCCGGCGAGACGTATATGAAAATGTCCAAATTTATAAAGACAAAACCAAGGCATTTCATGACTAGAAAATATCTTGCAAACAATTTTTAGCTGACCAAAAAATGTTACTTTACGATCCTACACTAAGATTTTTTCCGGTAAGCTTTGAACCAAATGCCTTGGTCATTTTGTTATTACTAAAATATTTCCTCATGGTGCAATTGAAATTAAAAGTGAGGAATCCGAGAAATGTTTTAAAGTCAATGGTCAAAGGTTAAAACACTTTTACGAGAACTTTCAAGTACACGTGGTGGAGGAATTATTTTTTGAGGAGCCGAACGATTAAATTTTCCAAGTCGTCGAGCTAACGACGTTAAAAAAGCGCTTTATGGGAGGCAACTCACATTTATTTTATTTTATTTTATTTTATTTTGAATTCTAGTTTAGTTTGAGAATTAAATAAAACATTATTTTAATCCGTTTGATCATGCTGTTTTCCAAGAGCAACCACTTTCAGCTGTAGACAAACAACTTCATCGCATAGAAACTCGTCTTGAAACAATGGAAGCCAACATCTCAAGCATCCTCAACATACTACAAAATGATCACTTCCACCGCCCTCCAACCCATTAAATATAAACGGGGAGTACACTTTTTCCACTCATATTATTCTTTTTTGCACATTGGGGGCAATGTAGGCTAAGTATGGGGGATTTTGGATCATGTCATGCTTTCTTTTTACATGTGTTTTGCAAAGAATAATTTCATAATTCGTTTCAGAAATAAATCTCTAATTCGTTTGTTTAGTTTATTTAAATAAGTGGGTAAATCATGAATAACTATTGCTAGCTTGATCAATGAATATTTTGTAGAATTGAAAATGTGATGCCTTAGCCAATATTTCATGAAAATTGTTGGTTTTGTTAAACTTGCCTAATGAAAGTACTCAGTTAAAAAATAAATAAATAAGTTTGCTAATAGCTTGGTTAAGAGTGAAGATTCGAAAATGTGACCAAGTTGAGTAACCGAGATGAGGAGCTTGGATTGTCATCTCATTTCGCGTCAAAAGATTTGGTGACGAGCCGAAACTTGTAACACTCCGCTAACTGAGTTGCCTTGAAATAAATCAATTAGGGAATATGAAATTGAGTAACTGAGATGAGGTGCTTGGGTTATCATCTCATTTCGCATCAAAAGGTTTGATTATGTCTCGAATTCATTAAAAATAAATAAAGACAACGTGTCAGGTTGAGTAACCAAGGTGAGGTGCTTGGTTGTCATCTCACTTCGCGTCAAAAGACTTGACTATGTTTGAAAAAAAAAAGTAAAAAATATATAGATATAAATAAAAGTATATATTGAGTACGATTGTTTCGCATGTTTGATTAAGCTTAAATTTAGTGAAATAATTGAATTTGACATACTGTTTGAGATTCTATAAAATGCTTATTGATTGAGTTTACCATTTGTTTATTTTTTGTATTCACCTAGTTGTTTGCAGTATGCTTGACTAGGAAAGGGGGCTTTGATCTTAAAAAGGATTGACGAATTATTTTTAGTAGATATCATGCTTGAGGACAAGCATTGGCTAAGTAAGGAGAATTTGATAGCAAGATAAATTTGTATTTTTAATATATTTATTTTTGGCTAATTCACAAATAAAATGCTATTAAATTTGGATTTTTCTTATCAGGAATAAAGTTGATGTGCTGAATTCAAACTATTAGAAAAAAGGGCTAAATTGGAACATAAAGCAAAGAGGAAGGCTTGATAGAAAGATTTAAGATTCAAAGATGACTGGATAAAGATTGAAGGGTTGAAGATTTTTTTAAAAGTGGTTGGATAAAGATTGAAGGATTTTTTATGTTGTTACAACTCTGAAATTAGTTTAAATTTGATTTTTAAATTTAGAATTATTTAGTAATAATATTTAGGAAAAATCTTGCTAAATTTTAGCACTAAAAGTGTGTATAAATACCTAGTAGCTACAACCAATTGAACATACTTTTTTACCTTGGCATTTAATAAATTCTTTTTTTTTCTCCTATTTCCTTCACTATCTTCATCCTGCTATTGCTATTTTGTTTTATTCTTTTTTTACTTTCAATCTTTTAGTTTAATTGCCTTCCAAGGCCCTTCCCCTGTCCATCACCCATAATTTCACAAATCTCTTTTGAAAGCATGATTTTTTCCATGATTAACTAAGTCCCTTTTAGCTTTAGCCCGAAAATTACTCCAACAAAATAATAGTGAGATTCGAACCCGCTCAAAAAATCTCTCAACGTAGTATTTACTATCTCTCCAGTATATGAGATAGTACAGATTCATCCCTTAAAATTCGACTTCAATTCAAAAAGTACATGTTGGGTTGGAGTTGTTTGGCATACAGTTGGGAAGACAAATCAGTCGTGCTGTGTTCGAATTCCTGCGAATAAATTGGCGTGTCTAAGTGGGAAAAGCCAGTTGGATTTTTTCAAGGGAGATAGAGATCAGATTTAAATGACCCACGCAATTGAGGCTGTTGATTAGAGTTGGGCTTTTCAGATCACAAGGCTGTCGAAATCTTAAATTGCGAACACGTGTATCGTAGTTAGAAATTTAGCAAGATTCAATTTGCAAGTTGTACCGAGATTGACTACATAAGAAAAAGTTGGTGATCGGGACGTTCTTGGTCGCTATAACCAACTTATTACTTGGAAGGGAAAATTTATTTCAAGGATCGATTCAAGATTGGAGTAAACCGAGGCTAAGGCTAAGCTTAAAAAAATATTTAATTTATCTATTTATTTTATTTTCTTATCTTTATTTTTGCATTTTTGAATATTTTTTTATTTTATTTTATTTTATTCTTCGTATTTCCTTATTTTATTATCTTAATCAATTTAAACCCCCCACTTTTATTTGTATTTTCAACATTTCTAAGCACAGGTTGTGGGCATGACTGTGACCGTGACAGCGATTTTGGTTATTGAAAAAGGCAAAATTAGATAGCCAGTCCCTGTGAATTCAACTCTACTACTCTATACTATCATACTATTATTTTGTCCTAGGAATTTATATTTGGTGGTTTCGACGACCATCAAGCTTCCGTGTCCATACATCGTGGTTGTCCATTGGCAATAGTCATTAAAAGAATAAAACTTTCAATGGAAAAAATAGACATATTCGTCTAAGACATGATGTGATAAAGTAGCTACAAAAAGATGAATTAAAATCAATTGATTATGCGATGTCAAGGGTAAATTTGACTGATCCTCTAACTAAACCCTAGGAAAAGAAACTAGTAAATGAAACATTGAAAGGAATGGGACTATTACCAAAGGATGATATCAACAATCATAGAAACCCAACGTATGTGATTGGAGATCTCATGAATTAGGTTCATATGGGTAATAATGAAGTCATTTGTTAAAGTGTTAAACAATATAGGATTATGTCTCTTATATGGGGTGAATAGTGATGAAATTGCAATGAAATCGAAGATGAGAAAAATTGTTAATCAGATCCATATCCTTTATAGGTGTTGTATTAATTTGCAAAATACACTTGATAAATTGACCTATATGAGTGTGAAGTGGGGTCACTTTTATGAGATATATGGAAAATTCTCTAGAGCACTCATGAAAAATCAGGCATATTGCATAGAAAATGAATCATAGGTTTAATGTGATAAAGGACAATGTTAGGTTACATGATAAATAATTGGTTCATAGAAACTCATGTTTTACCAATTGTTTAGTAAACAATGTCTCATTTATCTAATTTTTGGTTCACAGTCTAAAAGACACTAAAATCACCGGATTATATCAAAGTACTCAGCTAAAGTTCTTTCATAATTTTTTGAAATATGTAGGGGATTGTTGGGAGCTTAAGTGTATTTCAAAGAATCCCACGTCCTTTAAAAAAGCCCCTTGAGATGTTGTTTATATAGTATTACTCGTCATTAGGCTTATAAGAACCAAAACAAAAGGATGGGTGCACACACATAAGAACTAAGCTCGAAAGGTTAGTTTAGTTTAAATAGGTTGATTCCATCCCAACGTGCGATACTAGGCTTGATTTAATTTTGCTTTTTCCTTTTATATTTATTATTTTTAATTTTTTGTTTTAGTCATACAAACTTATCCAAATTCCCTTGATTTTCTCACTTAAACCATTTTTTAAAAATGTTTATGTTTTTCAACCAGATTTCCAACATTCATAATATTCTATATTTATACATACATGGTACTTATAAATACAAAGCATGACTACACTTCCAAATTACTCAACTTGTTCCAATCTTCCTTCTTCTTATTCTAGCTGAGTGTTTAATTGATAAGTTCTTCCTACTCCCTATTTTCCTTTGATTAATAGAAATGCTTGTTGAATCTTAAGGGATACGCAGACCCGCAAGATATCCTTAAGGACAATTCTAGTCATGCTTCAAGCAACATCCTTTTACTTTAACCCCAAATTACAACAACACTCATAATTCATCTTTCTAAATGTTTTTTAATGTTGGATGTTGTTAGATTCTCTCACTTGACCTATCACATTGATTACAATATCAAATATGATTAATCAAAGCATGAAAAAAATTATGTAATTAGGGGAACCCAAAATGTACTATTGTTTCTATTTAAATTTTAGGTTAACAATACCAGTTGCTTTTAATGAATGACATAATCAATATTGTTTTCATTTTTCAAAAAATAAAATTCCTTTCAATAAAAATGTCTTTGCATTGCTTCTAAGTGTACAATTGTGTTCAGAGGAGGTACATCCAAAGGACCTTCCTCCTATAAACTTAGATCAATAACAAGAGAAGGATCATTGACCATAAATCCTAACACTTTCACCGTAGTAGTATTCCTTAAAGTAACAACAATAGATTCTGCACAATTATCAATAGCTACGTCAACATGCAAGTTATGATCAGTTGCCAGAAAATTTCTTGACAAATCTTCACCAGGTACTGACTCCTCGCTAGTGCAACCCCTTTTCCAATGCAAAAGACAATCCCATTCCAACTTTCTTAGTCAAAACAGTAAAGAATGATTCCTTTCATCCCTTTTTTCCCACTTTTGATTAGGACACACTCCAAAGTTAACAAAAAAATTATCAGGTTCCTACCCTTTTCCTAGTAAAATCTAAGCCACATTATTAGTACCTTGGTAAAGTTAAGCTTCAAAACAATTGGACTCCAACTTTTTATCATTTCTGAAGTCTTACATTGCATCATGTCTTTACACCCATTCATACTTTTTCCATCCAAACAATGCAACCACACATTTTGGAGGCTTATCACCTTATCTACCTCAATTTAGCTACCTAAATGCAACATCTCGTACCTCACAAATGGAGCATTAAAGCTAGGCTATACTTGAATGTGTCATTGCTCCATATGGAGCACCTTATGGGAAAAGGGAATTCTCGACAAACTTATGCCACATCAAAATATACTTGTCCTTATAAAGTACGAACTTGTTCTTTTAGCCATACAATATGGGCTCCACCTCTTTTACTTAATGTATGGTAAAACACACCACTCTATGTTGCTTCTCTTAACTAGCTGCTAACAACCATTACAAGTTTTGAAATACAATGAGGAAAGGCACCTCATTCTCCATAAACCAATAAAAGAAGAAGCCCATCATCACCTATCAAGATTGCTAACAAGTTGTCCCAAAGCCACTTTGTAAAAACTCAACACCTTGTAGATGAAAGGGTGTAGGGGTAGATGGAAGGCAACCTTGAAAACATACAATAGTAGGTAAAACCCTACCCTTTTACCATGGAACCCTGGGCCACAAGATCACTTAAGGCTTGCTTGCCATAGGGTATCATGAACTCAAACATGTAGTCGTTAAGTTCTGTACTTAATCACAACAACAGGTTCTTCATCTTCATCAAGCCCATCGTACATACATAAGAGCCACCACTCACCAAGGTTTCCTTTAGTGTCTTCAAACTTTGTTGCTTACTCCTTATAGTTCCAACATCATCCTTAAAACCACCAACGCGATCACTTTGACCAAAAATTTTCCCCTTAAATCATAAAACAAATTTTGCATGATAAATAACAGAGAAAATTAAACAATATCAGTGACCCAACATTGAAATTGGACAATTGAAAGAATCCCTAATCACCAACGACAACTCTCTAACTATAAACTGGATTGCGCAAAAAGAACAAAGAAAATTACATGAAAAATTGAGAGGAAAAGAAGTAGGAGAACCTAGAAAATAAAGTGAGAAGCACAAGGAGAAAGTTTCCTTTAGATAAGCATTAGATAAGCATTAAGAAAAACATGTGTGACATACCCCTTAACTTCTCACGTGAAGCATCTAATCAAATGGCAGCATGTGGTGCAAAAATTGCATGTTGCCCAGAAAAGCATTGTTATACCTCACTACTATACACTTTACAAAGATCTCTTGGACTTGAGGAAGGCTACTTAACCTTGCCCTCGATTGAAGGGCAATTGTTATACCTCACTATTATACATCTTGCACCACACCCCCTTGCATCTCAAACACCTCGTTACATAATCCATCTTCTAGCAAGCAAAGACACACCTCACTAGACAAAATCTCTGATATAATATTTATCCACGTCAAGTGGACCCCATGAAAAAATAACCTTTTCAATCCAAGTCGTAGCACCACCCTACTTAGAATTACAATATGGCCCACCTTCTTATCTAGACCCAACCATAGTGCGACACATGATACCTTAGGATTAAGGTACCCTATATATATAATCTAAGGTCCCGATGAGAGAGGTGAAACAACTCAATGACACACCTTTCCACCAAAATCAACTGACCTTCATTACTATTCCATTAGAACTTAACCTCCCAGTCAACCACTTTCGACCATTATATATCTCGCCGCCCAATTGGGTGAATTGTCCCTGAACATCAAACCTAAAACATGTATAAACACGAATGTATTAATAGAAAACTAAAAGTATATCTCGTTTATGTTTTGAGGTGTATTAGGCTTTATAAATTGCCTTCGCTAATAAAATTATATTATGTGTTATATACTAGGGATTAACTTAGTTTAATGTATACATCGAGAAAAAAGAGTATGATGTAAAACTATAGTTTTACACCTTCTTTATTTTTATTATATATTAATATTTCAACATTTCAATCACCATATTTGATATTATATCCATCTATATCATTTTCATTGAATTTTGGAATAAATTAAATTTATCCAATTATTTGTTTGATGTAAATAACTTTAACTAATTGGTATTATAAATATAAAAGAAAAATATTTTCTTTTAACTCAAAAGTTATGAGATTAAATATTGGTCGGATAATATGTCAAGATCTTGATATTTATAAATTTTATATAAAATAAAATAAAATAAAGGAACTCCCTAAGGCCTTCTTACACTATACGTATCCATTTTTTTACATTATAATATAACGGTTCAATTGTAATTTTGATCCCTTCAAAATGTGTTCTGCTTCCTTACATTATAAAATAAAGGTTTAATTGCAATTATGATCCCTTTACTTTCTTAGCTTTTATAATAATGATTAAATTTCAGTTTCAAGCTTTATACTACGTTCAAATTTGACATTTAATCTCTATATTTATTTTTTGGCATAATTTAGTTCCTTACGCATGTTTTTCTATTCTCTCTCTTTTTTTACATTATAAGTCTCTCTTTTTTTACATTATAAGATAATTGTCCAACTTCTATTTTGATCCCTTTACTGTTTTTTTAGATTATATAACAATGATCAAATTTTAGTTTTGGTCTCCATACTATACTCAAATTTGAGATTTTATCTCTATTTAATTTTTTACATAATTTGATACTTTTCAATAATTTATGATAATAATTGTATACAAATAAATCTATTTTATTACTTAATTTATTATATTATTTTTAAATTATATTATGAAGTGATTGATTCGCACATTAAACCGTATATCATGTTTTAATTCTATCGCATCATATTTTAAATCTCAATTTATCTCATATTTTGCTAATTTATCTTAATTTTATTTCAAATTAATTTTAATAAAGTATTAAACATATAAAATAATATTTTAATTGATAATTATTCAGTATAATTAAAATTTTATTTTAAATCCCCAACGCAGATGGGGTATACAATCTAGTTTAAATAAGATTATGATCATACGAGTGATTTAAGGAAAAATTCAACTATGGGAAGGAAAAATAAAATTGGTAAATAAAATGATATAGCCTTAAGCTAAAGTTACATCAATATTAATCTCCCTCAAGCAATGGGCACATAGTGTGATAGATATCATCATCCAATAAATCACTCACAATATCTGATGGTCCCTTATGAATAATCAATTGTTCCATTTCGCCTCGAACCTCTTTGGCGATACAATCTGCCACCTTGTTATTTTCTCTCAAGATATGCCAAAATTTCACTTCTCAATCCTTAAAACACCAGTTCTGAATAAGCCTAACTTCGTTGTAATTATTGGTTGTTGCTAACCCATTTTGTATAACGACAATCAACAAAGAATTTTCACTCTCAATCTCCACTTGATGGCACCCCTATGCCTAAGCATACTTTAAACATTCATGTAATGTCCAAGCTTCAACCTAAAAAATATATGACAATCCTACAACCATTTCAACCCCCCATCCAACTTCCATCCGGCCCTCTCAGCACTCCACCTATGGCCGCTCTTGGTTTAGAATTCAATGCCAAGTCATCAACATTCACCTTAACCCATCCATGAATAGGAAATTGCCATCAACCCTTAGTCATGGATCTACAAGCCCAATTTCCAATCACTCCTTTAGTATATAAAGACCTTGTCTAAGCTCCAACTGAAGCTAAGAAAGCATGACTGTTGTTATTTACCCCAGTGAAGAATTCATTCCGACTCTTCTAAAGAAACCAAGTAATAATAGAAAAGAAAATAGGCCGTTGACCATATTGGGACTCTATATTACCTTCATTCCCAATATTCCAAATAATCCATCAAACAAGTGGTAAGCTAAAAAAGACATTTCATGTGCTTCTCGGTACAACAGATTTCCAAACTAAATTAGAAAACCCAAAACCCCTAAAAGCATGCATTATAGACTCTACGTCCAATCCAAGTCAATCATAGAAAGGAAACGAAGTCATACCTCGCCTAGTCCGTTCTTCGTTTGTCAAGAGTTTGTCTCGAGCCAATAACTAGAAGAACACTTGAACCTTTTGCGATGCCCTTATTCTCCAAGTAAGCTCTTCACTTGCAATCCTATCCGGTGTATTTATGGTAATCAAATGTTTATAGGATTCAGATAGAAAGAATTTACCCCTAGATAGCCATCTCCATGCTAGATGGTCCGCACCTACTTCCTACAAAAGAGGTATGTAAGCCAATAGCCGCTCCAGAATCACTTGTAGAAGAACCGGGACTAACCATTGAACGTCCCACACCCATTCTGCCATGTCACACACGCAAAGAGAATCCTATAGGGGTGCAAGACCGATGTAATGTTGTCGTGGAATGCCCACTTCCCTTAGCCAATCATCATTCCAAAAATTAATCAATCTATTATCACCTAAAGACCAATAGACTCCCTTTTTAACCTCGTCCCAAATATTGGCTATCGAACGCCAAATATACGAGCAGTTGCTTCGATGGGTTACATCTGGTAACAACCCATGGATTTTGTACTTTTTTCCTCAAGGCCTAAACCCATAACTCTTCTGTGTGAGCAACCAGTTTATATCCCAACTTTTTGAGAAAGAAATTATTTTGGTCTTGCAATCTCCAAATACCTAAACCCCCATTCACCTGAGGCTTGCAACCACCCTCCCAATTTTTAAGCGACGGTTTTCTACCAGACTGAGTTGATCCCCATAGGAAACCACGAGCCAATTTCTTGATTTCATTACAAATCGAAATAGGGATTCTGGCCATTGTCATAAAATAATTTGGGATAGTGAGTAACACTGATTTAACTAACGTAAGGCGACCCACAAGTGATAGTTTCCTTGTCTCCCATCTGTTAAGTCTATTACGAACATTGTCCATGACAAACTGAAATGTCCCAACACCAACACGAGTGTGGAAAAACGGAACCCTCAAATATTGGAAGGAAAATTTTATTGTGGGCTGTAAAAAAAGGTGTATATTAAATTAATTAAAATAGTAGAAATTTTAATATTGATATATAGATAAAATTTTTGGTAATTTATTTTTTTCCAACGTATAGCAGAACTCCTCTATGAAAAAAGAAAATTGATTTTGGCATAAATAAAAAGTTAAAAGTGAATGGAATATTGAAGGTGGTTCACCCTATGGCCACAACTTGAACTACTGGTACAAGGCAAACACAAGCTATTCAGTCAAATATTCCCCTTTCATTTCACAATCTTAGGACCATCTTACTATTACATTACATTTCTCACCTTTATCCTACTAACAAGGATATCTATATACATATCATTTTGAGCATCAAATTCCATTATATTTCAATCCCTATCAATACCTACTACTAGCTGCCTGATTGGCCAATAATTACCTTGGCTTGCTTTTAACATATTCCCCTGACTGTTACTGCAGTTAAATGTATGTCATGTTTTGCTTTATTTATACAAAGAATTATTAATATTAAAGATAATGACTTATTTAGATTAATTAAAAAAATAAAAGTTATCTAAATGAAACATAAATTTCTGATATAATTTATCCAAATCCAACAATTTGATTTTTTTTTTTTTTTTTGGTTTTGATTTGGTTTGCGTTTTCTATTTTTCTTTCTCCTTCTTTATCCCTGCATTGATTCTTCCTTTGCGTGGGATAAATTACACTCAAATGCTTCTCTTCGTTCATTCACTCTCACCAACTTCAATCATATCCATTAAAAAATTTATCAAATAAATTTCTATAATATAAGGATGTGTGAATTTTCTACTTTCTTCATTGGTTAAAAGAAAAGAAAAATCCAAATGTCCCACAAACAATCATTGCTACTTCAGATTTAATACTACAAGTTGTAGCTCATTTTTACAATTTCAGATGCTTGGCGTTACTTGGAATCTTTTTCATTTCGATATTAAATTTGTCAGATGAGTAATGAATTGAGTTTATATGAAATTTTCATATCAGTTTTTCTTTTTAAAACAAAGAGCAATGAAAATGAGAGTAGTATAGCACGAGTTTAAGATTCTTTTTGCTAGTACTTGTGTAGGCGAATAAAGTTGATTTGAGAACAATCATTTTGAAAGCAATTGCTTTGACAGCATCAACACTAACAATGGTTAAACATGAATAATATCAATGTACTCAATTTTAAAAAAATTTTCTTTATATCGGAAGATCATACTTCTCTCAGACCTATATCCGAAGATATGGGTACTTTACAAAAAAAATGAATAGTCTGAATAACATAAGCTTTAACATAAATATTAACTAGCAACATATGGTAAATAGATAAGATTTGCCATAGACTCTTGTAGCCACTCATCCTCATCCTGCTTGGTCTGCAAAGAAAAGAAAAAAATCACCAAACATCATTGCTTGAAGTGTGAACTTATTTCCATCTAAATTGTACATATAATTGAGATGATCATGTAAATTCCTCCATTAATTATCTAATCACACATTAATATATATGAGTAAATTGGGAAATTAATTTCAGTACCTGGACTGCATCACAATAATTCAAGTTTTTATCAATGAGTGAATTCCCATCTTCCTTTCTCATTACCATTTCTTGTTCACATAGTTCAGTATTGTTCCTTGCAAATCTTCCCCGAACTCTAACCCTTCTGTCAGCTAGGGATTTCCGGCAAGCATACTGTATATGTTTAAGCAATGTCAATGCACATTCCCTTGGTATATAATTAATAAATTAAATAACGGTCGCAACATGATGTTATAACCATTATTTTGAGGAAAAAGAGAAAAGACCTTAATTGTCTTGTTAAAATTTCTTTGATTTCTCTTCTTCAAGTACCTAAGAATTCTGTCTTTCCTTTCTTCTACTGAATACCGAACAACCTTTTGATTGTTGTCCTCCATAGCCGGTAGCATTAGCTTGCCTTGAATTCCCTGCCAGAATAGATAAATAAATAAGTATCCCAAACCACATTCATTTCGATAAACATACTTCATGAAACTGTACAAAACCATGCAAATTGCAATGCAGAAAAGAGAGAGAGAGAGAGAGAGGGAAAAAAGGGTAGATATAATCATATACCGAGATTTGTGTCATGGCTGGTTCAACTGGCTTGAAATCCTGATGAACAAATGCATTGCATTCATCTCCAAACTCATCACAGACATCTTGCAATCGACATCTACCATCAATGCCACAAGCAACAACCGAGTTGTTGTCAGGCAATAATGCTGTTGGGACTGAAGATGTAAGATTAGGTTGTTGTTGGAAAACATCAAGTCCACCGTTGTCGAAAAACATGGGGAAACTTATTATTTCTTCACCACATGTTACAGAAGTAGGAATTGCAGCATCAATGCAGTTTTGTTGGGGAATTAACAATGGATTTTGAAACTGAGAGAAATCATTGGAAAATGAATACTCGGAGTAGAATTGAGGAATAGAAGCCATAAGGAAAACAAAGAGGGTGTACGGAAAGATTGAAAAGGGGAATCAAATGAAGGGTAATTTGTTGATTTTGAGTCCCTGAAGGCCTTTTTCATAAGAGTTGGTATATATATAGGCATTATGAAAGTGCAGCGTTTTCCTTGCAAGTTGTTGCGGCTGTGATACTCAAAAGATATTATCTTTTGAATATGAATGCATTGCGTGGAATAAGAGTAGTCACTTTTTACTCAAATTTTAGATGCCTCCATTTTAATCCAATTTCATTTTGTTGGAACAACAAAGATATTATATCTAAAATAACCCTATATATTCTAACTTCACTTTGAGTTAATTTAATAAAATAATAACATAATTTCGAGTCGAAATTGGGATATTTTCAACTTAAAATAATCTCGAATCAAATTAAAAATTTTAAAATTTAAAATCATATAACTTAAATTAACCAAAATCAAATTTTCTAATCCACAAATCTATTGTCCCAATCAAGTTAAAAATATAATTAAAAATAAAAATTGAATTAAGTAAAAAATATCAAAATAAAATCCAAAACTTTGGATAATCAAATTAAGTCAAAAAAAATTCAAATTAAACTCAATTCAAACATATCCCGAACAAAATGAAATTAAAGTTATATTTCATATTCTATTCACATAATCATTAAATTTAAATTATTATATTATATATAAAAGTAATACCTTAAAGAGTTCCTTACACAACAAATACTAACTATGTTCTTTCTTTTTTAGTTATTATAAGATAATAGTCAAGTTTTAATCTTAATCACTTTGTTAACATGAGGTTTGACCCTTATATTTTATTTTGGCCATCTATTTTAACTATTCCAAGTTAAAATGTTTGCAATCTTTTCCTTAAAACACCTTCTAACACCCAAAAAATAATTTCAACATGGTTAGTTGAATGGGTATTTTTAAAAAAAGTTTCTGTCTCAATATTTTAACTGAAATAGTTAAGGGTGTCAAGTATTTGAATTAATTAATGATATTATAAAATAGAGGATCAAATTATATCAAATTAAAATGTAGATATTAAATCTTAAATTTAAACACAGTAGAAGAATATTTATTTTATTTTTAAAAATATTTTTAAGAATCTTATTATGAGCTATTTTATTTTTAAAAGAAATTATAGAAAAGTAAAATAAACAAAAAAAACTCTTTTTCTGATATTTGTTAGATTTTGTTATTATTCTTTTATCTTTTGAGTAAAAAGATAATGATAGAAATAATTAGTGAATCTAAATTACCATAACTGAATAAAGTGAAATCTTATTAAGGAAAAAATTATATTTTATATTTTATATTTTATATTTTATATTTTAATTTTATTTGATTTAATGAAAACTTTGATTTTTTTAAATGTTTTTAATTAAACATTTAGTTAGTGGAAAATTCAGTGATTATAATTATTTTAATAAATGTACCATAATATAAATAAAAATTTTAAAACCCTACAAATAAAAGGGCAGAAGTATTGGTGGCAATCTTAAAGCTGGACAACACGGAAATAGAGTTAAAGCTCTATTCTAATAATATAGCCACAGAATCTAACACATGGTTTGTAAGATTTTGCCTTCAATTTCAAGTACATCAAAATCTCCCAAGTTTTTCTATTTTTATTTTTGATAAATGGAATTAACTAATTAAGGCTCCAACACTCTACTAATATTTTTTCAAAAACAAAAACATTCTATCAATATACTATATGCCTATTGTCCATTTACTTTTTTATTACTATATGGAATGATTATACTGTCTGCAACCTACAAATTTCTAATTTTTTAATTTCAACTACAAGAATTAATTAATTAATTTAAAACTAATATTTTAGTAATTTAATTTTTTAAACATACATATATATATATATATATAAGGATGAAGTCAAAAGTTTATCTTTAAGGGATCAAATTAAATTATAAAATTTTATAGGGTTAAATTACAAATTTTCTTTGAATATGCTTGTTCGTTTAAAATTTTAAAGGGTTAAATTGAAAAAAACATCTTCAAGGCCAAAGCATATTTTTATCATTAAACTAATTTATTATTTTAAAAATTTCTAGGGACTAAATTAATAATTTTCCATTTTAAAGGGACCAAGGCGCTGCCTATCGCCCTTGGCTCCATCATTGCACACATGCACAAGGGTGAAGGTAGAAAAACAATTTGGGGGGCGAAATTAAGTTATATATTTTTACAATAGTAAAAATGCAATTTTACTATTTTAATAACTTATATCTTTATAATTTTATATATTGTGTGTACGGAGTAGGGATGTAAAATTATAGTAGATTTACACACTTCAATAGTTTTTTTGTACAATTAATAATTTAACAATCTAACCGTCATATTTGATGTTTCATTCATATAGATCATACATGTAAAGTTTGGAGTAATTAAATATTTTTAACTAATTGTTTTATATAAAAAGCTTCCAACTATTAAATATATAAATATATAAACAATATTTTAGATCAATATAATATAGATATCGATTAAAAATTTACGTGTATGATAAATATAAATATCTTAATAAAAAATTATGAATCTAACTATCAAAATATAAATGGTATAAAATGTGTAAAACTATTTTATTTTTTCACCTAGGTAAATGGATTATGTATTCATTCCCATATATGTATATAAAACTAGTATTATATATATATATATATATATATATATATATATAGTAAAGAGGGATGTCGCTGTCAGCATGGATGGTGGAAATAGTAAAGCTCTGAAACTTTGGCACCAATGATAACCATCATCCTCTGAAACCAGGTTAGCCTATCAAAAACGATGAGAAATGGTGGAGAATTTTGGCTATTCCCTCTCAATTAATATCATCTAAATGTAAATAAAATCAATAAGTTTTGATTGTAATTAATATTTTGAACCGTTTATTAATTTTATATTTGGTGTAAAATAAAAGAATTGCTATATATATATATATATATATATAGCTTTTCAAACTTTATTCTGGGAGCTTTCTTAATGAATTAGAAAGGGTATCTGGT
The DNA here is from genome assembly GCF_025698485.1 of Gossypium arboreum. Taxonomy (NCBI): domain Eukaryota; kingdom Viridiplantae; phylum Streptophyta; class Magnoliopsida; order Malvales; family Malvaceae; genus Gossypium; species Gossypium arboreum. Next base: position 106,655,362 of record NC_069070.1, on the reverse strand, counting down.
TCAACAGGATTTTATTGGAAAAAGTTGTATTTATTATCTTTTTCTTATCTTATTTCCCATTCAACCCTGCATCAATGCTCTTTATCTACGTTTTGTAACATTTAAAATGAAATGAATTTTTTTAACATTTGCCTTCCTAATTAACTTAATCATAATTTCTTTTACTTTTTAAATAATTAAAACATTTAATTTATTATATTTATTCTTTACTCAAACTAATATAAATATTATATTGATAAATTTAAAATTATGAAATAAATTAATTTTCAATTTTCAATTTTTTTTGTTATCAAAAATATATTATATTTAAACTTATTTTTTACTAACATAAGAAACAATTTATAATATAAATTCAATACTTATAAAATGTTGTACTAGAAATTATGTGCTTAATCAAACGACATTTTAATTTAAGTCTCTACGTCTTTTCAATATAAAAATCTCTTATTAGTTCTGTGTTTTTTTTTTTTTTTTGGTAGTGTAAATCTAATTTTAAGTTATGGTAATGAGATGTGGAAATTTGTGTGAGCACATATTTACTTTTTCCTTTGGTAGAAAGTCAAAGTTAAAAATTAAAAGATTACATCAACAGAGTTAGAACTCTGATTACAGTGTGTCAACAAAGAGTCTTAACCACTGTTCCCTTATGTTGTTGGCAATGGGCATATATTCTAGCACAAGACAAACACAAAAAAATTAATAACACAATTTGATATATCACCTACAAAACTACATACATTTGCAAGCCTTTGCTGAGGGAAAAAAATCCACACCATTGAACTCACAGACAATAATTTAAGCTCAATCTACCAAACCCTCGGATAATTACAACATCTCCCCAAATAATTTCCCTAATTAAAAGTTGTTAGTTAATCACTCAAAAATATACACACTCAACAAAATCCCTTAAACATTCTTAATAAATTCCTAAGAAATAAAGCATCCCATATATAGAAGTAGATTGGTTGAAGGTCATAAAAACTTTTCCATCTAGCTTAAGTTGTCTATCCAATATATTTTAACTAAGATGTTTTATCCACCGTCAATCTTTAGTTTGAGCAAATGTATTTGATTTTGGATTCTTCTAAATAACGTTGGACTCTTCTAATGCGTTGTATTAAATAAATAAATATCATGTTTTTATTGCTTATAAAATAATTATAAATATAAAGTCAAAAACTATCAATAAATAGAACTTATTCACAAACAACTTATGGTTTGTCGTGTGAACACAACTTATACCGAAGTCCATGCATACTAACAAGTTCAAGAAGTATTATATGCCTCTCATGAACATAATTTCCTATTTAATCAACTAATTTAACTACACCTAATACAGTTTGAATTATCTTTTCAAGTTTAAAAATTCACTCGATATTTTAAAGGGTTAGAATAAATAATTAAGTTTAAAAAATTTAAAACCATTTAAAATATGATTTAAACTTATTGAACTTCAATATTCAAGTACACACCCAACCTATTCTATTTTATAATTTCATAATATGTTATTTTTCTTTAATTATATATGTTGTTTAATTTATATCAAACAAAAAGTAAATATATAATACTATAATATAAATATTTAAAAATATATTAAGTTTTTAATTGTTACAAATTTAATAAAAGGAAAATATATAATTTTACTAAATATTAAATAAAAAGTACTATAAATTAAATTTTAATATGAGACTTAAATGAATTTGGATTAACCATTCATAAATTTGGATAGACTTGAATAAAATTTAAAATTTATATTTCAAATCAGATTAAACTTGACCAATTTTGCAAGATATTGCTACCATACATGGGCCATACTCACGAACGTCTCTAGCTAGAGGTGTAAATGAACATAACATTCAATAATATTATTATTGTTTGTATTTTTATATATTTATGGTATAATTATTAAATATTATGTTTGATTGTTTTATATCTAAAAATAAGTTATATGTTTATTCAGGGAAGTCAAAAAAATTTTTTAGGGAGGCCGAAATTAAATTGTATATTTTTACGATAGTAAAATGTAATTTTACCATTTTAATATTTTTATCTTTATTATTTTTAAAGGATTAAATCAAATTTTTATCATTTTTGTGAGTTAAAGAGTAATTTTACCTTTACTAATTTAAATTTTTATAAACTTTAAAGGGATTTAAATAGAAATTTTTCTATTTTAGGGGAAGAGGAGTCGGGGGCCTTGTCAGCCCCCTGGCCACACCCCTGTGTTTATTTATGGTTTCTTTGTTGTTTGTTTGTTTATAAATAGATTTATTTTTATAGTTTGTCAACATGCTCAATTAAATGTTCATGAATGTATTAATTTAATGTTCTTAAACATGTTCGCTTAATTTAAACAAACATAAATACACATAATTTTAAATGAACAAACACAAACAATCATAAAAATAAACAAACAAAGTTGATTTATTTACAATCGTACCTCTAGTTGCACACAAAAAGTTTTTTAACATTAATAGAAGGGAGAAAAAAAAAGGTGAAACTAAAAATGGATTGAAACTGTAGTATTGCAATGGTTTTTCATTCATAAGTTAAAAAAACAAATTTATATTTTTAACCAATTATAAAAAATTCAAATTTAGCCTTTTATTTATTTATTTAAATTCAATTTTGACTACTTTTGAAAATATTCTATGTTATTTAGTCAAAGATTTGTCATACTTTTCATCAACATCTTCACTTCTGTTGGTTACCTTTGCCTGCCTTCCTAGTCTTAATCAAAAGGATATTTTCAAAGCTACATAAGAGGACAAGATACCTACCAAATTTGATTAATTAGGATTTTCTTTTTGTGCAAAGCTCATTACTTCCTAGAGGTGTTCATGCCACCCGACTCGGTCGGCTCAGCCCATATTGGACTTGTCTTGGGTGCACTTTGGACCGGCCTGGTTTATTTTATTGTTTAAAAATAATATAAAAATAAAAAATATTACATACCTTAATAATTAAATTTAAATAAAAATTATATTTTGTATTGTTTTGGGTAAACTACCTTAGTTAGTGAACCAAACCATAATTAAATCCATATAATTTAGTTACCTAATTTTTAGGACGTTTTCATTTTAATTATTTAATTATTAAATTTTTAGTTATGTTTAATTATACATGTCACATTATGTTTACACTTCAATTTTGGCCACTCAAAAATATTTTTAAATTATTGATTAGGGCAAAAAATTTATCAAAGTGAAAAGGTAGTAAAATCTAAAATAATACATTAAAATTTATCAAATTGTACTAGTTTATCACATTGCGAAAATTCTAATTTTTCAATATTTAAATTTTAAATTTCAAAATATAAAATAAATTAAATAAATTTTTGAAAAATTTTATCCATTAGTAATGTTAACCAATTTGTGACTGTAATATTGAAATTAATTAAATTATTCTCCTTCTATGTTTCCATGTTATTGTTAATGAAATCAACTCGATAACTTTTATTTAATAGTTGTCTATGAAACTTAATTCTTTTATTATATAAACTCAAACCTTCCATACTAAGCAAAAAAATCATTGCAATTAATTATTGCTCTTCATTTGGGTAAAGAAATGATGAAAAAATTATGAGTTTTGTTTGATATGAAAGATAAAATTAATTAGTTTAATTATTGTAAGAATTTATTTTAACTTTTAGCTTAATATGAAAGACTCAAGATTATCAAAAGAAATTTGTATTTCATGTACAATTATTAAAGATGATTTGTTTGAGTTGATTTTAATTTGGAAACATTAAATAAAATTTTAAATTTAAAAGGAGATTAATTAATTTTAATATTATAGTAACAAATTGATTGATATGGGGATAAAATTTTTCAATAACTTATTTAATTGATTTTGATGTTTTGAAATTTAAAATTTCACTATTGAAAAAAATAGAACTTTTGGTATGGGGTAAACAAATACAATTTGACAAATTTTAAAGCATTATTTTAAATTTCTACCGATTTTCACTTTAGTCCTTATGTTTTTTTTTACACCAATCAATATTTTAAAAAATATATCAATTTGGGGTTGTCAAAATAAAAGCAGCTTAGAAGTTGGGTGACTAAGATGAAAGTGTAAACATGATGTGGCGTGTACAATTAACTGACATTAGAGATTTAACGGTTGATTAACTAAAATGAAAACATCCTAAAAGTTGAAAGACGAAATAGCAAAAATTTAATTTTGGGTAACCAAAATAAAAGCGTTCTAAAACTTGAGTGACCAACTTAGACAATTTACTTTTTTTTTTTTTTTAACAATGAAACAAGTCATTGTGCAAGCTTAGGCAAATCGAGCTCGATCTTGAATTTTTTTTAAAACCAAGCCTCGAATTTGTCTAGCCATGAATGCATCTAATACTACTTTTATCCCGTTAAATTTGTCACATTTTGACTTTCAATGATAAAAAATTGTCAATTTTCACCTCTTCTTGTTTAAAATTTATTTGGATAAAATAAAAATATATTACAATATAATTTTAATTTTTTGCAAAAATTTAACTAATTATATTTAAAATAATTAAAGTAAAAAAGCTTGACTTAAAAAAGCATCAACTGTAATATTTTTACTAGATAAAGAGAGCATGTAACTCTAAATGTCATCATTAATGATGATCACATGACATGAATTAACTAGGAATACCTGGACTAGAAAATAATGTAGATCCCTCAAGAAAAAACAAAACAAGGTAGATATTGGGTTTTGAACTCCAGACTGTTGGATTGTATCTTTTTTTATTTTGGTGAAAAATAGAAAAATACAAGAAATAAACTATGGCAACTAGCCTAACTCCCCAAACGAGAGTCTTACAAACATTCACAAATTTTAGCTTCCCGAGTGAGCCATAGTCTTACAAACATTCACAAATCTTAGCTTCCCAAGTGAGCCATTTTGGCAAGTTTATCAGCTTCTTGATTCTTTGCTCTGGGTATATAATAAATATTCCAGTGAGAAATCTGAGATAGTAGTTGAAGAATCCTCCTAATCAGAGCCGTATTGAACTTCTTGCAAAACTCTCCCGAAGGGCCATCATCACTTCAAGATTATCGTCTGAATTATCACATTATCCAAACCACAATCAATTAGGGTATTTAAACCATCCAATATGCCCCACAATTCGGCCTCAAATACTGAACAGCTTCCTAGAAACCTATTATAACCCCATTTCAATTTCTCACAACCCCTCATGTTGTTGCAGAATCATCCTCAAGCCTAATAGATCCATCTATATTTAAAAATATCCAACCTCCTGGCAAATTAAAGCACAAGGTCATCTTCCTCCCTGTATGTATTCAAATGACTATGATTGGTCTTCAAAACACGTTTGGCCCAACTATACGAGGCTCTGATAGTGCCAAAACTACTCCATGATGCATCTTGAAAAATAAAAGAGGTTACAATTCTTTTAGATCCACCAAATGATAATCCCGAAAATGCATCCCCAATCTCCCCAAAGCAAATATCATACTGATTATGCAAATTGGACATTAGCCATTCCTGTATGTTATTAGAGTAAAACTTGTTAAGCCGATCAGTGAGAATCAAGAGATTCCAAATATCTCTCACTGTCAGGCAGTCTCTTAAGACATGTAGCACATCTTGAGAGATATGTCCACAAACTCCACAAGCCGAACGATGCCCCAAACCCCGACGAACTCTTTCAACATTAGCAAGTAATCTCTATTTGAGTACTAGCCAAATGAAAACCTTACCCTTTGGGGACCTTTAAACTTTCAAGGGATCTTCCGTGCATCTTTCTTCAATTTCCATGATCCTTCTTTAATTTTCCCATAGGCGTTTTTAACAGAAAAAGGACCCGTCGATGAACCTCCCCAAATTATTCTGTCAACGCCTACTTCTAGATGTGGTGGGGGTATTCCCATAATTTTTCGTATGATTGTCTCAGGTACCCAAGTCCGAAATAAGCCAAGGTTCCAAGTACCATTCACTAAAACCATATCACTAAGCCAATAATCCAAATCAAGACTAGATTGTTCGGGAATCAGATTAACAAGGGGTCCTACATTGGGGATCTAGCGATCACGCCAACACCTAATATTTCTCTCATCCCCTACTGACCAAATCAAGTTTTCCCATATGAGAGGCCAAACCTTAGTAAGTGCTCTCCACATGAAAGTGCTTCTACTACGAGATAGATTTTCTGGTATTCCAACCGCCACTCCATACTTTACTCGTAAAACCTATACCTAAAGAGCGCTGGAATCAGTCATAATTCTAAAACCTAACTTCATGAAAAAAGTGTTGTGATCCTACAACTTTTGAAAACCAAGACCATCATGCTCTCAAGGTTGACAGACATCCTCCCAACCAACCAAAGCCACTTTCCCACTATTGGTTGAAGATCCCCAAACAAACTGACACACCATACGTTCAAGTTCCTCACAAAGTCCCTTGAAAATCAGCATAGACTGCATGAAATAGCTTAGAATCGCCATAAGAACCGGTTGTGCTAAGGTAGCCCTACCAGAAATAGATAAAGATTTTGCGTCCCAACCCTACAACTTACTCTAAACCTTGTCCACCACAAAGCGTAACGAACTGTTGGTAACTTTATCATGGAAAAAGGGAACTCCCAGATAACTTTCAAGATTATTCACTTTTCGAAAACCAAGAATACAACACAAGTTGCTTTCTAACACGTCACCCAAACCTTCTAAAAAGAAAACGTTTGTTTTGTGCGCATTAATCCTGTACCCTGAATAATCACAAAAACTATTTAGCACTTTCTTCAAGAGTGTAGCTTGATCTTCTTCAGCTTGACCAAACAGAATTAGATCATTTGCAAAAAAAAAAAAAAAAAAAAGGTGAGACAGAAGGGCCCGATCCAGATAAATGGATAGGTCTCCAACATCCAGAATTAATATTAGCCTGGACACTATGGCCAAGTCATTCCATGCACAGTACAAATAAGTAAGGGGAAAGTGGGCTCCCTTGACAGACCCCCCTAGACGACCTGAAAGTCAGAGTTGGCTTTCCATTCCACAAAATCTGTATAGCGGAGTTAGTGATAGCAGACATAATCACATTATAAAGGTAATTCGAAATACCTACTGTTTGGAGTGATGCATCAATAAACTCCCAACACACTTGATCGTAAGCTTTCTCCAAGTCAATCTTGATGGTCAACAGTTTTCTAGTCTTCTTCTTAATTTTCATGGAATGAAATACTTCCTGAGCAATAATACTATTTTCCGTAGTATTCCTTCCCGCAATAAACCCAGTCTCTTCTTGGCCAATAATTCTTGGGAACACCAACTTGAAACAATTAACAATGATTTTCATTACCAAGTTGTAAAGAACCGAGCACAAGCTAATCGGTTGAAATTGGGAAAAGCATTCTGGATTTGGAACCTTAGGAATGAAGACTATAGAATTATTCAGCTTTGGGTCAATTTTTTCACCGTTAAAACTATTTTTTACCCAAGTACAAATCGAATCCCCAATTTGCTCCCACTGACACTGAAAAATAGTGCATGGAATCCATCACTCCCAGCGCCTTCAGAGGACTCATCAAACATGGCGGATTTATTTCCTTGTTTGAGACTGGTTTGCTTAACATCTAAATTTCACCGTCTTCAAACTTCGGAAAAGAACTAGTGGGAAGCCCTCTCATTGACCCCGGATCTTCACCATATAACTTTTCTAAAAAACGAGTTGCCTCCTGTTGTAAATCCTCCTCATCAAAAATCCACTCCCCCTCGGCATTTCTTAAAGTCGTAATCCGATTTTGCTTTCTCCTTTTTAAGGTGTCCTTATGGAAGAATTTAGTATTACGGTCTCTCAACGAAAGCCAATCACACCGCACCTTTTGCTTCCAATGGAGTTCTTCATGATACAGAACATTTTCCAATTCCTCTCTAGTTTCCAATTCCAACTGAAATAAAGGATCAGACTGAGAGAAATTCATATTCCTCTGAATCCTATCTTTTAATGGTTACCATGTAACATGAACAAATTGGGAATAGAAGAGACTGTAAACATTAAATAGGGTACTTGCCAACCCTAATTTTATTTGTGAAGACTAAAAATTAAAATAAAGTGAATTGATATCATGAATTAACTCACCATCAATTCAATAAATAAATTAAAATTAAAATCACAATAACAAATAACATAGTAAACAAAAGATAGTTCAATCTTTTAATTTTAACAAATAAATAAATAAATAAACTTTTTTAGTTTTTTATTTTAATTTAAAGATTATACCCAATACTCAATTGAATAAGTCAAATGCAAGTATTGAGCATGAATTCCACTAAGCACTGCAGAAAATTAGACAGAATGCATTAATCACTTATTAGATTAAAAAACAAAATTCTTTTGAATGAGCATGCCTTTTGGGAAAAATAATGACCCTATGATAAGCTACATCAAAACCAACCCTTATTGTTCAATTTCACTCCAAGCAACCTAATTGGTGACTAGGCAATGTAGATCAATTGTGACTCCACATTAAATGCTTCAAGAGTTGACAAATTAATCGAAAAGCCTATGATTAGGATGTCACAAGATTAGGTAGAAGAGAATATCATACGAATCGCTTAAAAAGTAGTAGATTAAGGGCATTGATCCCACATCAAATGAAAATAGGAAAGCCTTTGGGCATATTAGCAAGTACATTGCACATCCTATCATGTCTTTCGAGAAAAGTGTAATGGGTTTATGACAAGTGAGCCACCCCTTGATTGTCCAAGGTAAGCAACGTAGACCAATCATTGATCCCACACTAAATCCTTGGGAGCAATAATGGAGAAACTTGTGAGGAAGACATCACGAGATTGAGTGAGAGAGAAGGTTGAGTCAAGCCTTCTAAACAATGGGAGGTGCATTAATCCCACATTGTAGGCCAAAAAAAATCTCACATCAGATGGGAAAAGCAATTTGAGAAACAGTCACAAAATTATATATCGTTTCTGTTGCATTTCAGAAAATTCCTTCATTACATGCAAGTTGATGAGAAAATCTTGCAACGTCCAGGTCCATACTCTTTAAACAGCAGATAAGAGAATGCAAAAGCAGAGCAATTATTTACACAGAATTCTATTGCATGAATGGGGTACAATTATGCCAAAGCAAGACATCCCTACCTCTAATTAGCTGAAACAGAAGCCGCCGCATCTATATATTACAAATTGGCAAATCTTCTGCTCTGGAGAAATCTACCAACTCAAAAGAAGAGCACCTGCCAAATAGTGTACAGGCCAAAAGCATATTAACAAAATCCGTCAAATTTGTTCATAACAAAACATAGGGACATCTTGAAGTAATATATATTCCAAAAGTCATTCAGTTAAAGGCTTTTTTCATTATGAACCTTTCTGTAAATATGTGTAAGCATGCATGATCACTGATTTATTCAAATAAAAAATTCCATAGAACATAATCTTTTTCTCTAAACTTACCACCAATGTGCATGCATGTTCAAATGCAAGAGAAAGGATAAATGTGTTTCAAAGCTCTATCGAACAAGTAGGGCTAGTATTCAGCCACTATTTAAGCTATGCTCGTTTATCCAGAAAATCAATCAGGGACAAACTTTGAGTTTCTTCTTTCAGCTTAAATCAATCAATGTTTAGACTTTATAGTATGACCTTATCAAACGTGCTGCAGATTATTTTCTTCTCCATTGTATCTCATTCCAACTTAAAGCACCAAAAGAAATAAACATGAATTTTCCATAAACTAAATAAATTTATTGGAGTTAACAATAACTCAAAAACAGATAAAATATAACAGAGCAAAAAAATACAAAAACTTATATTCACACTATAACTATTGAACCTTATTCCACGAATGAAAAAAAAAAGAGTAGAGTAGGCTAACTAAACCTTGTCAAAAGGCACTGCAAAAGGACAAGCTTTCGTCCCAGGAAAGCATCTTAGCATACCATATCATTTATGGTCCTGAGCACCTCTCAATGCCTCATCTGCAAGATAAACAAAATGTGAACTGCTTTAAGGATTTGGGTTCAAGCTTTACTATAGAGAAGGAAAAGGGAAACCAGAAAGGGTGAAAAGCACAAAAAGAGAAAAGGAAGAAAAGTCACAACAAGCAGCAAATGAAGACAGATGAGAGGTATGTTGATGAGGAAAGTGACTGGGCTATTGTCTCAAGGTAAAAGAAGGGAAAACAGAGAATGGGAACAAAAAGGCGTCACTAAACATGAAAAAAGAAATTATTACTTTTACAAGGATGGTTGGGTTTATCCCTAAACAAACTCAGCCCTTTCACAAATTAAATGAAACAAGCTCACTGTTGTTAGCTCACCGTCATTTTAGTTCAGCCTGTTTATTCAATTAGTTTCAAAATCCGCTTCAGATTCAATCATTACTCCGATAAAGAATAAAAACAAGTTTAGGCCTTCAGATTAAAGCAGAGGCAATCATTTGCGATAATTTCCCTAATTCAATTTCTAAGAAGCGGTGATAGCTTCCACAATCACAAAACAATAGATCTTCAACTCCTTTATCCTTGTCCAGATAAATCTTTTAACAGCGCCATTGCAAAAGAGACATTGGAACAAGGTAAAAAATCCTTCGCCAATCATTCATCGGAGCATGCATTATTTGTTTCAGTAAAGAGGCACAAAGTTTTCTATCAAGCATGTGAATTTATGAAGGTAAAAGGTTCCTACAATTCACGAAATGTATATCAGGTATCATAATTATCGAGTCTATGGCCAGACTACAAGGGAGCAGCTCAAAAAAAGGATTACATGAACCTTATAATGGACAGGCAGATAGCATCTGGCCAATGCTATGAATAATATGGCAATTCACAAACCACGCAGATGGTGTCTAGAAGTAGACGTACTGGTAATGGTAAAGTATCTCACCAGGAGATAATTAAGATCTAGCAATGCTGCGATTTACCAGTCCTTGAAATGATAGAAACAGATCTTTTTTATCTGTCCCAAATATCTCTCCAGCCTTTCTCAAAGTTTCCTGGAGTAAAAGAACCAGTGTTACTAAGCACAAAACGTTTGACACTGAACTGGCATAAAGTCTCTGATAACTCAACAACTCATTACCTCTCGAGTTTGCTTCTGAGCATTCAGTTCCTTGATGTTAGCCAAAAGTGCACTGAACAGTTCGTAGGAAAGTTGACTCCTACACTACAAATACTTCAAATCAGCTTGAGAAGATCCAGAAACTCTCAAGGGATCATAAAATGTATCTACACACTCTTGATTGAGAAAAGAATAAAATTTACCTGGCTTGACGAAAGAATTCCTTTCCATCAATTCGAGGAGTTCGAGCTAAAAATATTTTAAAATACAAAAAAAATGGCTCAGAAGAAAAAAAGGAAAACAGGTAACTAATAATAGAAAACAAAACCAGTTGGTCTATCGGAATAACTGCAATTCTTGTAAACCTGGCAGTGAATGCCTACGAGGAGGAGAGTCAGCTGCAGACAACTGGTGGCTTGATGAGTACCATGAGACTGAAGTCTGCCCATCATATTGAGGCTTTGTTGGAGAAGTTGCACCTGAAGTTTTCGGGGGAGACCCAGCAGCAGAATACCCCCTAGGGGAACCACTGGTGGATATAATTTCTGTTCCAGTAGGAGTCAACCGTGGTGCGATATATGGAGTTCTAGAAAATCTTTGTCCAGCATGTCTTGAGGCTGTTGGCTAAATATCAGCTTAAAATCCATATCAAAATAGAGCTTTTTAATGAAGTTTCGGTTTCTTTTTCCAGAAAACCAATCAGGTATGATTCTTTCCCAAATTTTGGCATAACTACTGATCAGAATCATTCCAGTAACTTGTTAATGTATTTGAAAACAAGTTAAAGAATGCATTCAAGTAGTAGAACATACAACTTCGTATCTTTATCTATATAATTTATGAAATCCCTTTAAGCTTCCTTGAGGAGCACATCAATCCCAGGACTTAATAATTTATTTTACATTTTCTGTCTCCTACTGTCAGTTCCACGTCAAGATAACACTGACTGCAGAGATAAAGTAATTAACTCAGTTTGGGCAAAGATATTCTCATTACCAATAAAATGCATATGGTGATAAGTTATAACACTGAACATACCATTACAAACATGAAAACCTTGAGAAACGGGTGAGGAAAATAGAAAAAGACATAAAACAAAATTATAAAGCATCCTAAATTCATCAAGTTGATCGAATATCAAATTCAAAGTTAAGATTCTTGCAAATAAACAAGAGGAAATTGATAGGCTGGTCCTAGGATAAGGGTTAGCTTGGCAATGCTTTTGAAAAGTGCTGTGGAAAAGTACTTTTGAAAAGTTTGGTTTAAAATTTGAGTGTTTAGCATTGCTGTTAAAAGTGCTATTAAGAAATAAAATGTCTATTTTAGACATATTATTATCAAGTAACAAATATGCATTTAAATAATATTTAAATTAGTTAATATTATTATATTTTAGTAAAAATATAAAAACTTATTATAACTTGTTAATATTTTAATATATGAAATATAAATTTTAAATATTTTAAGCAATAAATATTAATTATTTATAAAATTTAATTAGAATATATAAACTATACTTTAAATATTTAAGTATAACCATTAAATATTTGTAATTAGTATTTTAAAAAATTTAATTAATAATTTTAACACATTTGTAATTAAGCACCAAGAAAAAAAAGGAAAGTAATATGTTAGTAAAGGGGTGAAAAAGTAATTAAGCACTAAAAGTGCTTTTGGGAGAGAAAAAGCTAAAAATTTTAGCTTCTCCTTTTCAGAAGTCTGAAAAGCTAAAAATTTCAACTAAAAACAACTTGTTTAGCACAGCTTGAAAAGTGCTTTTGGAGCCAGAAGTGCTTTTTTTAAGCACTGCAGAACAAGCCCTAAGTCTCCTGATTTCATGTTCAAGTAAGTCACACGTGGTAGCCATCCAAAACTACAACTTGACCCAAACAATGTAACTTTTAAAATTTTAGACCATGAACATACCTGCAGATCCAAACTGGATCAATCAAAATCCATTAAATGGAGTCGATCAAGAGTCACAGTAACCACACTCAACCCTACTTTCTAGAGTAGTAGGAAGGGAAGTTCTTGTTTCTTATCTTTAGGATACTTACCAAAATATTGAAATAAATTCTATTTTTACCAGTTCTACAGAGAAAAAAAAAAGAAAAAATGAGAAGAAAAAGAGCATTATTATGTTTTTTTGTAACATTATATCTATAATCTATACAACAGTATAACGAGTGGCTTGAGACAAATTATAATTTGGACAAAAGTATCCACAAAATTGTCAAATAATTTAAGCAGCCACATATTTTCTGTCAAATTATATATATTTTTTACAATACACAATTATTTATGTTTCTTTAGATTTGTAAAGGTTTTAATTTCTCAGGGCAAGGTTTGGAGAAAGGCTGCCACATTAACAATGACTACCTGAGAAAGGCTGCCACATTAACAATGACTACCTGATAAATATACCACATATGTCACTAAGACCCGTATACTTATTTGCAAATGAACTCATACAACACATTTTTAAAAAAAATCATCCTTAACTTCAGTTCATTGTTGACTTCTAGCTTATTGGTTTTCAGTATAGAAATTCTAAAAGTAAGTCTAAAGCTTTAAATCCAAATGTTTTTCAGGTTTTCTTTGAAGAGAAGTCGATCCAATGAAATATTTAAAATATCAAAGGACTAGAATAAAAAAAGCACAATAGTTATTGACAGAAATCCTCTAAATGTTGTTCACTAAAAAGTATGCCAATTTATATGTTCTGTCCAGTTTCCAATTTTATAACAAGATGCTAAACCATTTCCAACATAGATGCTGGTTCCTTAAGATCGTACGATACATAGACATAATTACATAGACATAAACATACTGCAAAGAAATTAGTAGACTTGTCCAATTACCTTCATCAATTGTGCTTGCCATGTCCATCGAACCATTAGAAGAACGAACTGATGTGAAGTCATTTATCCCATCATCTACGTGGCAGGAGGTATTAGCATTGATCAGAATAATGGCAGCAAGATAGAAGTTAGTCATGGAAAGAAAGGAAAAGGAGGAGATAGGCTATTGTTGAATTTCTGAAGTGAGAAATAATGAATGATTAAAGAAGAAAATAAAGAAGAAAATCGAAGCAGTATGTGAAATCTAATAATACCCTGATCAGGATAGGCTTTAGGGACTGACTGATCACAGGTCCCAATATCAACCGTTTCAGCTTGCTGTTATAAAGGATTGAGAGCAAGGTTAAAAGAAAATGGTTTCTTCTCAAATATCTCAACAGATAGAAAGTAAACAGAGAAATGAAGTGCAGATAAAGTTGACCAAAATTTAAATAGAAGTAACAGAAATGCATTAAAAACAGGCTAAATATGAAAATCTTACAGATGCATGGTCATCATTTAGAGATTGCATCAGTTGTCGCTTGAAAGCCTCCAACTGTCAAAAAACTAGAATATGTTATTCTTTATGCTTCAAATTTCAGAATAAAACACATGAAAATAATATGATGATGATGATGATGATGAGAAAGAGAGAGAACAATGAACAACCATGATTATAGTAGAAAATATTATCTGATTTCTTCAACAAAGGCAGGATGTCCAAACAGTTAGACTAGCTACTAGACAAGCAAAACATGCTTACATATACCAGGTGGCAAGAGTCTTGTGTTGTGTGGCATGAGAGCTTGAGTTCAATCCTTAGCATCCCTACCTCCACCCCCAATTATAAAAAAAAAGTTTCCAATGTGGAAGTAATCATTCAAAATGCTTTAATCAAGCAACCATAATGTAACACACCAAACATACAGAATGCAAGTGAACTCTTAACCTTTAACATCACCATGTCGCACAGAAATAAAGCACCAGGTTTTAGTAAGAACCCCACTCACTAACATCGAGAACAAACAAACTGGAGTCATGCATATCTTGGTGAAAGAAATTCCTTAAATTTCTTTAATTAAAAAGTCATTTTAAAATACGAGTACTGGTTAATGAGTAAATTATTATTAGCATGCAATTTGCTATTAGAAATTATTGACTGCATTTCAAATGAATATCAAAACAGCCAGTAAAACTATTTGGATATCAAAACAGCCTGTTTACCTCCCAGCAAATGAAGCATATCAAAGAACACAGAAAGAATATTAAAGTAACAGTGGTTAGCAGTTACTTTGCAGATATATTTGTAACTAAAATACATATTCTAATTCTGTATTTTCTACAAGTACGGAAATGTACTCCTTTGAACAAAAACGATTGGAGTTGTTCTTCTTTTTTTTTCCTTCTGAATATACATATTTCACACAAAACAAACAACTTGTTGCTTTAATTTGAAATGTACAATTTACTGAGCTTTTAGGAATCCAGCAAGCCACAGATTTCAAACAATAATTGATTTTTAAATTAAATAAATTTAACTATTAAATCCATTTCTTATCTAAATTAAAGCAAACCTTAAGCTACTTTATCATTAAAGAATTTTGTAAGAAGTAATTAGAAAACCAACGAACTTAACTGTATCTATTTCTTAATCATAAAAACTTTGATCCACTACTACTGCGATTGAGTTTTAATCTTTAGCAAAAGCTCAAAATTGTTAACGTTACTAAATACTATAAACCTTAATGAACTTCATCATATTTTCGTAAGTAGATTATTTAATTAATCTCTAGAAAAAAAAATGAGTGCAAATAAAATTAAAATTTTCAATCTCACCTTAGATAAATCACGACTAAGTTTCTTTGCAGTCATTGCCAATGAATCACGCTCCTCCGAAAGCTTAATCTTCAAAAGCAATACAAAGTCGTCAAAATCATGAACAATAGAACCCGCAATTTTATACAAATACCTTTAAAAAGATCGAATTTGTACTCAATAAATAATACCAACAACAGGAATTCACAAACAAGATTGTTAAAAAAAACCTCGAAAGGAAATAAGAGCGAAACGAGAGAGTGAAGAAAAAAATAAGAAACCAATCTAATCCATTACCCCCCCCCCAAAAAAAAAAAACCTGCATTCCTAATACTGTGAAAATACACCCAAAAATGGTTCATTAAGTGAAAAGAAATTAAGCGAAAAATGAAAAGGACTTACATTTTCCTCAAAAGCAATCTTGAATCTAGACTCAGCATCTTGATTAAGTTGCTGCAATGTTGATAGTTTATCTTCCAGTTCGAAAATGATATGATCTTTTTCGTACATTTTCGCCCTCATCCTCCCATCTCCCCTTCCATCTTTGACACTCTGGATGCGATTGCCATAGAAGTTATCTTACGCGCCAGATCCAACTGCTCGTAAGGATCAGTGGGTATGACTGCAAGGACCTCTTCCGCAGAATGAAATCGTTGCCGCCCACCTGCGACATCGCCGATGCTGTCTCTTCTTCGGCGGTGGGGTTTGATTTGTTGGTGAAAGTGAAACATTTAAAATAGGAGACAAAAGGAATAGAGTACAAAATACAAATGCTGTTATTTTGGGCTTAATTTCTGTGG
Source organism: Gossypium arboreum (assembly GCF_025698485.1). Taxonomy (NCBI): domain Eukaryota; kingdom Viridiplantae; phylum Streptophyta; class Magnoliopsida; order Malvales; family Malvaceae; genus Gossypium; species Gossypium arboreum. The sequence continues at coordinate 106,638,875 of NC_069070.1, read as the reverse complement.
GGTTGGTTTCTTAATTTTAAACTTTTCCCTCCAAATATAAACCAAACACAATCCACCCCCTTCGATGGGAATATCCTTTTTTCAATATCAATTTTTTAATGAATTTTTTATTTATTTATTTTAGCTAAATGACATATTATTAAATTTGACTTTGTTTTATAATTTTATTATTAAATTTGTATCATTAACAATGTTTTAAGAATTGGATCAATGACCGAACCAATCGGATCATCAATTCTTGATTCAATTAATTTAATTAAATAAATTATTAAAAATTAAGAAAAAAAAAAGATAAATTGATTAGATCGATCAATTCAACCGATTCACAAATTTAAACGGTCCAATCCAAACTAATCGTATATTACATAAAAATACTTCAAAAGTGCTTTTTCCAAACTCACATGCTTTTAGATTCAAAAACTATCAGTCAAAAATTGCTTACGACTCCAAAGTTACTTTTGAAAAATATCGCTAAACAAAGCCTTACTCAAGATTCATGAAAAGAATTATCACGATTCCTTCGATGATAATCATATTTCTATAAAGCATCTAAACTAATCAATAATGGGTAGAGAGATCAATACGAGTATAAAATAACTGGGAATGTAAGATAAAACCATTTTAACAAGTTCCTTTACGTGTGTTAAAAAGATAGAAGATCTTACCAAGCGTCACTCATAAGACAATTTCAGGCATGAGTAACATGTAAGAACAATACAAGTTTTGATGCCATGTTAAGCATCCAACCTAAATTTGGTTGATAATAAATGTAAAAGTCCAACTTGAAAAAGAGATCATAGACAATAGATTCAACCTATGTAGGATAACACCACTTTAACGCTATAAAAATACCCTTGGGGTTCTAATGTTGGGATTTGCCATGGGGAATCATGCCTGTTGTTTCCGAACGTTGGTCCTTCCAATTGTTAACTGTATGTTTGGATATTGGAAGACACATAAATAAAGCAATTGACATTGATTCTTATCTACAATCAATAGCTCCTTCCAGGCAGAAATTGTCAATTGTTACAGACGGCCATATAAAATCCATGTCCATAACAGTACAGGATTAATACATATCCTAACGATCAGTAATTCAAGCTATGCATTCAAATTCTTTACATTGGAATCGAACAAATTTATTCAAATACTAAACAACAAAAATTACAACCTGTTCACTTTTTATTGACTTGACCAGAACACAATAATCAAAATTCGGATCAAATATAACCAACAACTTTAACTACAGCGATTAATATACAAATATCCAGAAAACTTTTACAACTATTGATGTATATAATTGTTCATCCAATGCAAACCAGCTGATAGATTCAAAGTTCTCATCTCCATTTAAGAAAATTAAGCAACCAGAAGAGAGATTTGTAAATAATTACAGCACCAGAAATGATTACCTGACTCTAAAATCAAATGAGGATCGTATGTGCAGCCATTTCCAAAGTATTGGAGGCAGCCTGGAATATTTGAATGGCACTTTGATATGGAAGAACTCAAACCAGGGAGGCAACTGTAATATGTGGTGCCCCTGCCTTCGGATGTTTAAACATGATATACCAAACAAAGTTTCTCAAACCACGCTTTACTCGACATAGGAGACTCATTGTGAAGATTTAAGGAATCAGAAATGTTATTGACATCATTATAACTTTTACTTCATCCCATTTCACTTCACTGACCGTATGCCAACAGTTCTTACCCGGAACCGATACTGAGGCTGAGAGTCTTCATCATCATCGTCATCATCATCATCTTCACTGGAGTCATTTTCAACACTGTCCCACCGTGCATAATCGAGAGCAGAGTGTCCCTTTGGTTTGGGGATCGCCTGCCATCCCTTGGAATCTTTGATGCCCTCTCCTAGAGGAGAAGCAACGCCAACCCTTTCGGGCACATTCTTCTGACCTGAATATTCCTTGGGTTTAGGAATTGCCTGATATCCTTTGGAATCCCTATCATTTGGTTTTTGAAGAGCAGTTACTCCAGGATTTCTTTCAGGCATATTCTTACAATCTGTTTCCTGCTCAGCATATTCTTTAACCTCAGATTTCTCAGAGGGAATTATTTTCTCTTTAATTGGATACTCATTAAGCTCAGCAGCATTCAGATCTTTCCCAATTGCTGGCACCACTAGGTCTTCCTTTTTGTCATCTTGTCTCACTTCTTTCTCACTTGTATCGGGTTGCTCATTTTCTTCTTCCTCTTCTTCCAGCTCTGCTTCAGATTCAGGTATCGGAGCAAGTGCCTTTCCTTAAGCAAAGAAAACAAAATCCACTTTCTTACTGACATCCAGAATATCAAATACAAGGCAGCTTAAGACAGAACTAGTGGAACCAATTTTGGCAATGGCTTTCCCAATGACCATAAGCAAGCAATTGATTTAGTATAAGCTACCAGATATTGGGGCAAGCGTCTCTCCTTAAGCAAAGAAAACAAAGTACACTTTCTTACTGGCATCCAGAATATCAAATATAAGCCAGCTTAAGACAGAATTATTGGACTAATTTTGGTAATAGCTTTCCCAATAACAATGCGGAAGCAAATGGTTCAGAATAAGCTAACAGCATACAATTGAGAAGTCTTAAGTGAAATAAAAAGAAAAAAGTACCCCGTTAATTAACAAGACAAGATAGACTATAGCAGAGAAACATCTACAAGAAAAAAGAAATAAGGGGGTATACCAGTTGTGTCCTTAAACGGGCTTGAAGATTATGATAAACTTCGGAAGAGGGATCCAACTCTATGAGCTGGTTGACATCAAAGAGAGCTGAATTGTACTCCTTTAGTGTGACTAGTGTTTGCGCTCGTAGCATCAGAGCTCCAGTGTGCTTATGGTCAAGCTCAAGAACTGAGGTACATTCTTCTGCTGCCTAAGGTTGAATTAACAACATAAGTTTACAGATAACAGTTTCTGTGCATTAAAGTAAAATGGAAAACCCAATACGCATGCATTCCATGAATAGTGAAAGCGCTTTAAGATGCCAAACATATAAAGAAACAGGTAGAAGAAAACAGAATTTGTTTATCAGTTTTTCAACATGATCTTCCGCAAGATATGACCCTAGCAAAAGTAGTAGAATGCACCATTAAAACAAACACTGATTCTTATTAGAATCTAGAGTAAAAGCAAAAGTATCAAAACAAGAACTTCTGCCACAAATTAAAAACCTGGATTTTTTTAATTAATATTATCTTCAACAATTATTTCTATTGAAATAGTCTAATAAAACAAAGAACCTTGTTATCTACTCACGGTTCCCGCTCGTCCCGTTCCCTCTCTATTCTTGAGATCACTAAAATATCACAACCTTACTAAAATTATGGTGAAAGAAAATTTCACCTTCTAAATAAGCTTTTCTAAAAAATGAAAAGAACATCCAATTAAGAGTACTGAAAATAGGACACACATAACATCCCAGCTAAATTATATGAAAAGAAGAAGAAAAAGAAAAAAAAGAAAAAAAAAGAGAGCCAAAATTACTTTACATTTTCATTTTAATCCATTAAAAACAGATAAATAAACCCGCCCCCCAACAAAGCAGCTTTCGTCCATGAAATTATTATATTAAACCCATGAAAATGTCGAAATAAAACAGTAAAATAAAAAAAAAATTCGATATTCCCGAAGTCCGGAAAGTCCAATCTGAAACACGATAATTACTAAAAACTACTGAAAAGTAAAACCCAATAGGTAAAATCAAAGGCAAACCAATGTAATGATAAAAGGAAAAAGAATAAAAAAGAGAAAAGAGAAACCTTTTTGAAATGATGTAATTTCAAGTAACAAGCGGCTCTGTTACTGTGCAAAGCGATCTTCTGAGGCTTCGGTTTGGCAACAGCCAGCGCCTCGGTGTAGTAACACAGAGCTTCGTTGTACCTCCCTTCTCTATACATCTGGTGGGCCCTTTCGATCTTGTTAAACGACGCTGTGGCCATGCTCAACCTCCCCGCTCCTGCCACTCAGTTCCTCCGATCTGGTCAAGCTGTTACGGATTTGGGATGGAACAGAAAACAAATCAAACAAAATGATAAGAAAGAGAGAGAAAGAGAAAGGGTGAGGACGCGTTCCCAGAAATGATAATTGAGGATTAGATTAGTAAGGGTTAAGGCAGGGGATTTTATGTGTGTTTATTTTGATTTTGGGTTTTAATTATGAAGTGGGCTCAACTCAAGCTCAGTTTCGAAGGGGTTTTGAAATTTTAGTGGGAAAAGGTTAGCGTGGTAAACAGGGGTGGGTGAGAATGGGGTATGTTGGGAATGGGGCGTAGCCACAATAGATATTGTTCAATTTATTATTGTTTTATTGGTTTTATTACGGATACATAATTTTAAAAATTATTGTCTATTATTGCTTATATATTCTCGCGTTTCATTTCAATTTAATTTTTACATTTTTAATTTTTTAAATTAAATAAATATTTAAACATAAGTTTTTAATAAATATTTAAACATAAATATAAATGATTTTTTCTATATTTCGATATTACATTTTATCATTTTAATAGTTTATATATATAAGGATAAAATGATAATTTTGTATAGTAAAGTAGGTAGGGGTAGGGCAAACAATTACCATAACCGTTCTATACCTACTATCCAAAAGAAAAAATTCACTCCATTCAAAGCGGTTAGAATTCTATTGAGCAGTTTGGATTTTGCCATCCCTAGTTGCATTACTAATCTATTTAGGCTTAGTTTGTTTCATAAAAAGTAACTTGTCGAAAAAATTTTTAAATTATTTTTGTATTTATTTCATAAAAACTTGACTAACGAAAATAATTTACAAATCAATGGAAAATAAGCCTATAAAATAACTTGCTCATTTTTAAGAAGATAAGTCATTTTTGAAGAAAAAAAGAGTAATTTTATTTTTATATAAAAATTAATTTTGAATCAAACCTAATATTTTTATACTAATAATATTTTTTTATTTTTTAAAATATTTAAAATATTAAAATATCAATATGAAATATTATAATTTTTAATATTATTAAACATACATATTTAATTATTTATATTTAATAATATAATAAATTATTAATATTGTTAATATAATTTATTATTTTAATAAATTGCATAATATTAAAATTTTATTTTAAAAATAATACTTTTAAATTTAAAATAATATTCTTTGAAAAATATTTATATTAATATTTTAATAATAAATATATATATTACAATTATAAATATATTAATGATAAATTTTTATAGAATAAAAGTTAAAATATGCCATAAGAACATGTACTCTTCAAATTTTTGAAATTTATTCCTCTATTTTTATTTTCAAGAATTTAAGGTATGTAACGAATTCGATAGTCGGGGGTGTCGAAAAGTGAGATTCAGAACTCCCTTCCCGTGAAACAAACTAGTAAATATTTTTATTAAATATTTACGAGGTTAGTTAGTAGCGAATTAGATTCTGGTTAAGTAAATTTCATGAAATTAGGAGCCTTTAAGTACAAGAACTAAATCATGTAAGGGTTAAAAGTTGAATTATAAACTAAAGGGGCTAAGTAGCAATTATGCCACTTAATTAATGATTTTGTATAGGTGGCTGGTTATGGTTAAGTGTAATGCATGTATATATATAATAAATGTTATAATATAAAGTTAATAATAATGATTATTATTATAAAAGAAAGAAAAAGAAATAAAGAGGATACATGCAAAATTAATCAAAGAAAAGAAAGAAAAAGCAAGGAGAATGCACGACTTTGGGGTTTTGAAGTTTAAATCCAAAATGGTTAGTGCAATTTAGCCCTTATACTTGTAATTTTTACATTTTTTGAATCTCGGTACTTAGGGCTACTCGACCCGTGTTGTAATTTTTAGTATTGTTCAAGATTTTAGATGTTGACATTGTTGAATAGTTTAAGTATTAGGGATTAAATAGATAGATTTTTAAGTTAGAAATGAAAAAGGACTAAATTGTGGAATAAATTGTTGATTTTGAGCAATATGGATTAAATTGAGAAAAAATTAAAATTAAGGGGTTGAATTGGTAAAGAGGAAGCTAAATTTAGTCTAAAGTGAAATTAGTATAAAAATATAAAATTAAATGTGAAGGTTAAAAACTAGTCTCAATTTAGAGACTAAATTGAAGAATAAGCAAAATATAGTGTGAAAATTAAAATTTAATGTGAAACTGAAATGTGTAATATTAATATGATTTAATTGTTTTATTTTATAGCTAACGTTATACCGGAATCCTCAAGTAAAAATGGGAAGGATAAAATCGATGTTGAATAGCTTGAAATTCACGGTTTGTGTTTCTATAATCCAAACTCTAGTAAATTGTTACATTTTGAACTATTGTGCATGGTACATCATGAAGTGAGAACTTTTGAACATTGGGTTGAAATAAATCAAATGATTATTAAAATAACTCAATTATGAATATCATGAAATGTAGTATTTTATGATTGTTGAATTGAATATATATATATTGAGAAAATGTGTTTATTGTCAAATTGAATATATGTTTATATGTGATAATATGTATATATGTGAAATTGAGACATTGGTTGTATTGAAAAGTGAAATGAAACTCTATTAACTGTATCGAACTGAGTTGGATATAGATGGCATACTATAGGATAAGAAGAGTTTAGGGATTTCTTTGACCTCGAGTCAATGAGCCACTGGGTGCCAATTTGCTTCAGTTTAACCGATGAGACACTGGGTGTCAATTTATCTAGCGTTGGGCGCAATTATTACTTCAAATTATCCGATGAGGCATTAGATGCCAAATTGGTATGTTGGTTGGATCCATGTATCCGTCCGAGTCCGAGTCATGTTAATAGGGGAAATTAAATAATAAGTTTATGTTATTGATATTGAAATGGAAAAGATGAGAAATTAATATGAGATGATAAATGAAATATGAAATGATGAGATGAGATGAGATGAGATGAGATGAGATGAAATGTGAAACTTGAAATGAACTTAAGTAGTGATCAAAGAGATGAATCATGCCATTTCATGAGTTGATATATTCAAATGTTATATGAAATGCCATTAATATATATATACTTGAAAATGTGAAATTTTAGTGGATGTAGTAAAGAAAGAATATTTGTATTATTGATTTTATTCATAAGTGCTTAACATTTCTTGTTATATTTTCACATTTTGATTACTCATATTAAGTTATATTGTTCGGATTAGAGAAATACCACTGAGTTTTACTCAGCGTGCGGTTTTGTTTTCTGTGAGCAGGCTAGATACTTTTTGACATAGCGCCGACTCAGCATCAAACAACAAATCCCTAGCTCAAGTATGGTGATATCTTATTTTGTAATGGCTTGTACCTAGGGAGTCATTGTTGACATGTTTATAATGATGATATTTTGGTTTCTTAGTTAAATGATATTTATATGTATATATGGTTACGATTGAAGTTGGGCTTTGGTATGTGTTTTTAGTTTTAAAGCATGATATACTAAGCAGCTAGATCTTAGTTCAATATTGGCAAATTTGGTATGGATGAAAGTCTTGAATGGTTGATGCATTGTTGAAATGTTTGAACATATAATATGTGGTACCAATGAGGGTACATTGGTTAGGCATATTTGGTGATGGATTTGGTATATTTTGAGCAAGTAGAATCGTGTTTTGAATAGGTTAAATGATTAGTAATTGAATTGCTTAGTGTCCAAGCAAGTAGGAAATGGTAAACTTGAGTTTTAAGGTACTTTTAGGTGCACATGGCCGTGTGACCCAAGTCAGTGAGTTACACGGGCAGAGATATAGGCTAATACACGAGCATGTGTCCCAACTTCGAGAGTCACACGGGTTGGGGCATTCCACACGGCCGTGTGTCCCCTGTATTTAAGAATTTTCAAAATTGACCCTAAACTTCCAGAACTATTCCAAATTAGTCCCTACCTATATCTAAACTATTTTTAAGGTCTCGTAGACTCAAAATAGGGGTTGTAAGAGTAACTTTTACTCTGAATTGGAATGGAATAGCCAACCTAAATTAAGTGTATTCCACTAAAATCATCAAAGATGAAGAAAATAAATAGTCGGAGTTTTGACATATACTCTGATGCTAATAATTGGAATAGTCTTTTGTGTAACCAACTTCTAGCATTCAAGAAGGTATAAATAGTGATAAGAGTGTAGACAGTGAGTATGCTTGAATTTTGAAGTTTTATGATAGAAAATGAAATGTTGATGTTAGATAAACAACTTTTACAAAGAGAATTTTGATGAAATTATCAATTAGGGATTAAATTGAAAAAGATGCTAAGTTTATGGTAAAATTGTGAAATTGTGAATTATGTGGGTTGGTATTAATATGTATAAAAATTGACTAGGCTTGAGTAAGGATTAAATTGCATGAAAGTCATTTTCCGAGCATAGGGTCTAAATTGTAATAAATTAAAAGTATTGGGGTAAAATAGTAATTTTTTCCAAAAATATGTTGTTGGACTAAATTGAATATGAATTATATTGAGTTGAGTTAAATTCATTCGTATAGATCCAGGTAGACCTTGTAAGGAGTTAGATCGAGGCAAAGGAAATATTAGTCGCCTTCGTATCTACATAAACTCGTCGAGATAAGTTCGTGTAATTAAATTGTACATTAATATGTGTTAAATTAAATTATTGTTTTTGAATTGTACAATTGTCATGAATAAATACCGGTTGTATATTCGACGATACCGAGCTCTATTTGAACTTTATAAAATTAGTAGGATGTATATAACATGTCATTAGGGTTACCAATTTGGTTGGGGTCCTACATATGTTGCGGACACACCACAGCTCACATGAGTTTTCCGTTATTCAGCTAGCATGAGCTTTCCGTTATTCAGCTCAGAAGAACTTACTGTTTACAGCTCATATGAGCATACATGAATATGAATTGACGGATTACAGCTCAATACACCTCGTGTGTACTACCTGTGTATCCAATGATATTCTAAATGGTTCAACGGACACAGTTCTGAAATCATATGAGTTTGATATGAACTATTACCAGTATATACATGAAATATGATTATTTGATGAATTCAATCATGTGCGTTGGATTTTATATGTGATTTTCATGGCTAATATGTTGGTGATCATATATTTAGGCTTTTGGCTAATTTGATTGAGATATGCTATGTTTACTTACCTATTTTATGGAAATATGGTAAATTAAATTTTGTATTATACGAACTTACTAAGCTTAAATGCTTACTCTATGTTATTTTCTATGTTTTATAGTAATTCAGAAGCTCATTCGGGTTGGAAGCTGGTCGGAGTTATTGCACACTATCCATCGGCTCTTTTGGTACTTTCAGTCAATTAATTCCGGTTATAATGGCATGTATAGGTTAATTTGGCCAATGTTGGCATATAATTGTTTTGTTGAGACTAGCCACTTGAATGGCTTGTGTTTGATATATTTTGATGTGTTTATGTGTGTGACCCAAGTCAGAGAGTTACACGAGCTAGGACACGGCGGTGTGTCCCTATTTCGAATGTCCACATAGCCTGAGACACGGGCGTGTCTCCTGACCGTGTGAGTCACACGACCATGTGTCCCTTGCAACTTTGAAAATTTTCAATGTTTTCCGAAAAATTCTTTGAGTACCCGATCTAGTCCCGACTTGTTTCTTACGTGTATTTTGAGCCTCGATGGCTCATATAAGGGACAATATGTTTGATTTTGATTGATTTCTGATATGAATGTTATATTATATGAAATGTCTGATTAATTGATCTGTAAACTCCAATAATACTCCATAACCCTGTTCCAGCAATAGATACGGGTTAGGGGTGTTACATTTCATAGGGTTCCTATGGTACAAATTGGAATATAAACTTTTGTTTCTAATGTTCTGTATCTATTATGTATCAAGTTATGTATGCAAAATTATTATGTTGCGTGCCATATTTGATTAGTAATATGATAAGTATGTTCTGCAATAAAATAAGTAAAATATGTTATCTGTTAAGCATGTTCTATATCTGTCATAAAAAGCATGTATGACATATACATATTCGATATCAGTTATTTCTACATATGCATTAGGTGGGGTATATGTTGTGGAGGAAGTGTGGGCAGTTAAATCAATTTATCGGTCTGACGTATTTGGTGGCTCAGCCACACATAAATTTCTGTTACTGGTGAACTATCGCCTATTGATCTTGCAACTTGACTACGAATATTCTGAAAAGTGTCATACCGACACTAAGTGTTGTGTAGGGCTGGATGGGTATATAATACCCTATATGGTGTGTAGGGATAGACGGAGATGGTGTGTAGCGGAAAGGGGTAGGATTGTAATTTTGCATCTAATATATTTTGTTTTTGCTCTGTTATAATATGTCTGATGATTTCTGAGAACGTGTCTGAAATTAAAATCTATGTTTTTTTTTAGAGTTATACACTGAGCTTGAAAGCTCACCTTTGTCTGTTTACTTTCAGGTAACCCCCAGACTTAAGACGGGTCAGTGACGGGAGCTCGATTAAACAACTTTCCATTAATTATGCCATTCTATTTTGGTTTGTTTTCGGACTATTTTTAAGTTTGGGTTTTATTTTCTGTTTTTACTTGTTTAAACGATTTTGGTTGGTTTAAAATTTGATCTGCAAAATGTTGGATTTTTCAATAACAAACCGTGTTTTTCAAAATTGGACTTAACTAAAGATTTCCGCTGCAAACGCAAGTGTTTTACAAGTAAATAATCGAAAATTTTATCAAATTAGTCAACAAAGTTATTATTCTCCAAACAAACTCAAAATTTTCTTAACAGGAGCTAGTAATGTTTTACAAGTCATATGGATTCTGGATTTTCAAATAAGTTGCAGTAACATCTCCGGACCTGGTCATAACGTTTAGGCCGGGTTTGAAATGTTACATCATGTTTAGTAAAAAGAAATAAAAACATGATTTTAATAAGAAACATGTTTGGTACATATTTTTCTATAATAGGAACATGATAAATAAAATAAAAGAAATTCTAAATTTATATGGGTTTGAACTAGAGTCAATTTATTTAAAGTTAAAACTACTTATTTTTATCATTTTTAATTTTCCAAAGCATTTTTTGTGAAAGTATTTTTTTATTGTTTTTCTAATTTTAACATATTTCATTTCCCAAAAATGGTTTTTTAAAGTTTTCAACCAAATATGTTTCTTCTATGTTTTCCATTTCTCAAGAAAATGAAAATGGCCCATGTTTTCTAAAACCAAGCGCAGATCTTAGTTTATCAACTTTTCAAATTTCAAAATTTGGGTCTAATTATTAACACTATTAAATTTTTTGTCAATTTTGTTGACATGACATTTTTAAATAAAAAAAATTCACTTAGTAGCCAGGTGACTAAAAAATGACATTGTAATAAACTTGAATTTAACAAAATAATTTTAATAATGTTAACAGTTGAACCTAAATTTAGAATTCTAAAAGTAAAAAGACTAAGTTCCCAAAAATAAAAAGTATAAAGACTAGATTCCAATTTTACGAAAATTATAGGAAATATGACATATTTTAAACTAATATAAAATATTAATATTTTAATGATATAAATATGAGTATTTGAATTAATAATGCTTAGCTTCATTTATCCCTTCATGTCGTGACATCGTTGCAATTTTCTGCAGGGTTGATTCAACCTGTCGCGCAACCCAACAGATTAACTTTTGTTTTAACCTGATTTTAAGCTTTAAAATACAAAACTTTTAACCTAAAATTACTTTTTCTTAGTACTAAAATCCCATTAACATCTAAATCCTCTTCAAAACTCTTAAACCTTAAAAATCCCTTTACTCCCTTTTCCTATTTTTGCTGCAATTTTCTTGCTTTCCCTTGTGATTCTGTTTGGTGCGAGAACAACAAATTGCACTAACGTGGAAAGAGCATAGGCTTTTTGCAAGGAACCAATAGATTCTCTACAAGGTTAAGGGTTCCCAACCAAATCTTACTATTCCATTGAATTGTTTTTACTTATCTTGAAATAAATTGCTTGATATTGGGTTAGTTTGTATTGTTAAAAAAATTTATTAAAAAAAATGTCTCCTAGAAAAACTAGAAGAATTAATGAACCCGAACCATCGATGGTTACAAACCCCTCAAAATTTCCAAATCCATTGAAAAATTCTTTTTGGAACTTTAAGGAAAGATGTTTATACAAGAACGGGGATTTGAACCCTCAATGATTCTATGTAAGAAAATTTGGCCTCGAGTACATTACTATAGATAGGAACATTTTTGTATAACCCCTAAAGACTCAGCTATGGTCCTAGTATTACACGAATTCTATGCATCTTTTAGGGACTAAGAGTCTAGGAGACTAGAGGGCACAAATGGGGAAACTATATCAGTACGAAGGAAGGAGGTACGAGTCACCACTAGAATGATATGTGAATTTTATTTATAATGCACCATATTATGAATCTGATTTTGTGGAAGAAAGTGATTTAGAATATTTTAGAGATATTAATATGGATAATGTTATAAATTATTTAATAGATGGTAGGAGTGAATGTAAAAATCTCTTTGGTACTGATATCCCCATGTCCTTTAATCAAACGATTATGTTCCCTATTGCAAATATGTGGATGCAATTTTTATGCACTTGAATTGCTCCTACTTTGAATGTATCTAACGTCAATACTTTTTGAGCGGTTTTGTTATATGTTGTTTTCTAGAAAAAAAACAAGTGTGCATCGGGACATGGATCTACCATTACATGAAGCGATGCATCAGTGGCCAAAAAGTCGGGGTTTTCTTCCCCTACTTAGTGACAACTTTTTGCAAAAAGGTCAGAGTTCTAATAACCACTGAACAATTCATAAAGCCATCCAAAAGTCTAATAGAGATTCATTATATAAGCAATATACAGAGCTTCAACGAAAGTAAATAAGGGATTGGAACAAATGCCAAAAGGAAAAGATGGACGTTCCAGCTTCACTTAAACGAAAAGAAAAACTGACACCTCAAAAAGAAATAGGCGAGAGTTGCATTCCATAGATGTGATAGATGATAAGATGGATGCAAGAGATGGGCCTAATTCTTTAAGAATTTGCATGGAAAAAAAACATGAGAGTACCAAACTATACTCCAAATATATTTGGTCCAATGCATTCTCATCATGATGCAGAAGAGCAAGACAGCGAGGAAAGGGAATATAGTGACGATGAGGAAGTTGAAGCTGAGGAGGATGAGATGGATTCTCAATAAGAGGAGGATGATTGATTAAACTTTTAATTTTAATTTTTGGATTGTAAAATTGATAAACCGTAAATTATACATATTTTTACCCCATGTTTAACGCATTTTCTGGATGATTTTCCATTAGAATTGGTGAATTCGATGCTCCTAATGCTTTAATTTCATGTTTTACACTTAGGAGAGCATAGGAGAGCGAAAGGAATGAGAAATGGGCCAAAAACAGAGAAAATGGGCCAAAGTACGAAATCAACACGGCCTAGACCTCCTCACACGAGCAGACTACAAGGCCGTGTCCATTTGGCAGACTCGAGCACGGCCTGAAGTAATCGAACACGGACGTGTCCCTGCTGAGCCCAAGTTGAGTCCAATTCGAAAAAGGCCAATTTTGAGGGCTTTTAGGCATTCCAAAGCCTACAAATACACCCTAGAGGAGGATGAAAGGGGAGACGGAGAATAAGGGGTAAGGAATTACTCCAAGAAAGCCGATTGATCCATCTTAGAAGCTGGATTCATCATCAAGACTGAAGATCTCTCCTTGATTTCCCTTCAGGAGTTTTGGGTTTTCTTTATGTTTTGTATTATTTATTCTTCTGAGATGTTTTCTTATTTAGTTATGAACTAAAACCCTTAAATACCTAAGGGGAATGAAACCTAAGATGAATCTTGTTATTATTTTCTAAATTGTATGATAAATATTTAACTTGTTCTTAATTATGTGTTCTTAATTCTTGTTTTGATGTCCCAGGATACTGATTCAAGACAAGCTCTTATTTAGAGGAGGAATAGACCCTGTATAAGAGTACATTTGTCATAATTAAGCGGAGTTGATTGCGCGCCTAGACATAGGGTGACAAGATTTTGCTGGATTAGGGTGAAACCTAATAAAGGGATTCATAGATCGAGTTAATGCAGCCCTAGAGTGTTAATTAGCCAAAAGTCTCGGTTATTCAGTCTAGGGATTAGACGCTATTAGTCTTGAATAGGGATAATAACATAACTTAGGGATCTCTACGGAACAAATTGAATGAATAAATCGTCCGATTCAGAGCCAGAATAACAAGTAAAGTCTAGGTGGATTTTTCCTTAGGTATTGTCTTAAGTCAATCGATTTTCCCAAAAGTAATTCCTCAATTCTTTTCTCTATGCATTCTTAGTTTAGATAATTAGTTAGTTAAAACAAAAACCTCTTTATTTTTAGGCTAGATAATAAAAAGACAGTCATTACTAGTACTTTTAGTTCCATTGCGTTCGACAATCCAGTCTTGCTAAAACTATACTACTGTTCGATAGGTACACTTGCCTACATCGCGATAATAGTTAGTTCAAGAACGAGTAATTATAAATATTTAAAACCTATCACGAAATAATGCGATCAAAAACATTAACTGGGATGATTTTGTTTTTTTAGGAGTAGGATTAACAATAGATTAATATATATTTTCTTTTTTCAAGAGTCTTATATGCTGGAACCTCACATGAAAGAAGCAAGACATTTTTGAGCTTTTAATGAACAAGGAAGGGAGCACCCACCATAAGACTACAGCAATGTCATGATTAATCGGGTAACTTTGTTCCTTATCTATAGGTCTGCGCATTAAGGATAATGTACTATCTAAAATGTGGGGGGTAACATAGGAAAATTTACTTATTTTGTTTTCATGTTTTTTATTTTATTTTTCTTATCACAGTGTACTTGAGCTTGTAGAAATACAAGTGATTGGTTAAGAGTATGTATATAGGTTGATTGTATTTACTATAAATTTAACATGATAGTGAATGATTTTAAATTTTCAGTCATTAGACTACTAATTGCTATATATTATACTATAAATAAGCATTAAATAATTAAATATACCAAATGACATAGAAAATATAAGGAAATGACCATGCTAGTATGTATGAAAATTAGTGATTTTTTTAATTATTTGATTGATTAAATTTGTGAATAGTAAAATACCTAGGGATGACCTAATGCATTGTTTGGTATAACTGAGAGCCAAAAAGCTAACCTTATTCATCGAACCTTAGTACCTATTTTGGGCCAAAAAACACTTCTTGATGAACCTTTATACAAAACTCGAGCCAAAATATCAATTTGTACTTGCCCTTTTTTTCTTTGGTCCCAGAATTGCACGAATTTAGACATCTGGCCATACGTATTGACAGATAGGTAGATAGCTCATAAAGGATTTTGTAAAAATCAGAGTGAAATAGGAAGAAGCAGTGTGATGTAATGATTATAGGTTAGCCAACATGTGTGAAACAAAAGAAAAGTCAGAAAAAGATGAAAACAACTAGAAAAACTACTTGAGTAATGAAAAAAAAAGCATTGCGATTGTGATGTATTGAAAAAGTCAAATGTGAAAAAGTTACAAAATTAGAAAAAACCAGTCATTAATGCACATGAACTTGTGAGCTAGCCATAATTGCTTTATTATGCTGTGACTTCCTACGTGGAGAAATAAGAAAGGTGAGAGAAGGAGAAATAAGGCGATGAGCGGGCAAAGGTTATTAAGGGGTGAAATATAGAACAATACAATGTGCCTAACTACTTTCATGTTTAAAATTGTTTTAATGCTTCCTGTTCTTAAATTTCATACCTGTCCCAAGCCTCAGAACGTTAGAAGCCGAAAAGCCCTGTGTGATCTAGGTAACTCTATTTATGAATTGATATTATATTGAGTAATTACAACAATAATTGTTTGTATTCTTCTAGGATAACCAAATTACCTGTATGATTTATCGATGGATCCATATATTTGAAGACCTTATTGTTTATATATTTTGTAATATACTAAACTTAGGTGTTTGATACTGAGAGGGGTAAGCTGTTTATATACATGCTAGAATTATATGAAGATATGATTTTTCCTAGCTATGTGTTCCAAAACATGTCCTTGTATCCTAGTTGCTCAAAAGTCGTCTTTCATTTTTTTTTTTATGTTTCTTTGCTTGAGGACAAGCAATGACTTAAGTGTGGGGAAGCTTGATCTACCGCAATTTCTTGTAACAGATTAAACTAGTTTTCATACTTAAGGAACTTGAATATGAGCAATTTTATTATGTTTTATTTGGTTTTTCCAATCTTAGTTTTCATTTAATAAAAAGTGTAATTGAGTCATTTTATGACCTTAAAGGCCAAATGAGGTCGAAGGGAAGACTAACGTACTTAGTGAATGTGCAAGACAGTATTCAAAGGCATGAGGACTCAAGGTTGGTCGCAATGTTGCAACACGAGGAGTTCAATGTTGCAACATAGTAAACAGATTGCCAAAATACCAAGTCTACCTTTGGCGTCACAACAAAGCTAGTGGGTGTCGCAACACACCCTTGAAGCTAAGCTTGAGCCAAGTAAACTGTCTTCAGTGTCTCGATATAGGCCCTATACGTAAAAGTATTAATGAGTTGAAAGCATTTTGGTCCACAGAATTAAAATTAACATAAAAACGTCAACTAACCTAGGGTTAAGGACGACCTTAACATTATAAATAGGCTTATTAAATACTTGAGAAGGGACCTCTTTTGTAACTTAAAATTTTCCTTTCAATTTAGTTTTCATTTTTTTTTCTTTTTAGACTTAGGATTTATTTTTAGTTTTATTTTTGTTCATGATATTAGGAGAATTTGATTTGTTGATTCAACCAAACACTTAGTGGATTTCTACGCTTCAATCAATCAATATAATCAAAAATTCTTCTTAAACCTTTATTCTTGAATCGTTCTTCATGTTTACTTTATTTATCAAGTTTGTATTGTTTATGAAATTCATGAGGAACTAATCTTCTTTTGGGGAATTAACGAGTGGATGTGTGATTAATTAATTTCTATGTAGCATTTTTTTAGCAGATCAGCTATTTGGGATAGGAAGAACTTAAACTATAGGCCTGGCAACCTTAGGAAGTCATTTAGGTGGGAATTAACCCAAAATTGGTATTGTCTATCGTGAACCCCTTAGCCCAATCCGGTCTGGACTGTGATCAAGAAATAAATAGTTATTGTCAATTTGTTAGTTTAGTGGAAGATCGAGAGATCTTTCTAGGGTAACGATTAGTTGATTGAGTAGAAACCTAAAATAAGAATTGGTTATGACCACCGAAGTGAGCTAATCACTCATGCTTAGGTTTGGTTGAGTTACTTATTAATTTCTCCTTTATGCATGTTTTATTCTTTTCTTATAAAACTTAAATTCTTTTACTTTACGTTTTGTCGTAATATAATTTATTTAAAGTATTAATTAGATTCATTCATATTTAAGTTATTGATTTAGTACTCGCCTCCCTTGGGTATGATCTTCGAAGTACTTACTGACTTCATTGTAAAAACTTGACCACCTCTAGACGTACTAACGTCTAGAGTGTAAATATTGTAACTAAATATATGAAATTGAGGCGGTGTCTGCAAGTATTCAGGTTAGGTTGTAATACAGTTTTTACAATGGAGTCAGTAAGTACTCCGAGAATCGTACCCAATGGAGGCGAGTACTAAATTAATATTAACTTAAATGTGAATAGATCTAATTAATACTTTAAATAAATTATATTAAGACAAAATATAAAGTAAAAGAATTTATGTTTTATAAGAAAATGATAAAACATGTATAAAAGAGTGAGAAAGAAAAAATAATATGTAACTTAACCAAATCTAAGCATGGGTAATTAGCTCACTTCAGGAGTCATAACTAATTCCTATTTTAGGTTTCTACTTAATCAACTAGTGTATTGTATAAATTTTGATATGTTTATTTATTCATATCATATTGTAATACCCCAAACCTGGCCTAGACGCTATAGTCGAATCTGGCAGCGTCACATGTGAGTGCTTTTTAGAAAAACCTTAGCAAGTTAAAAGTCGTCCAATTTGTTAACTTTACTTAAGTTGTGAAATCTCTATTCCAAATATTAAGTGAAAACATTTCATTAACGTGGAAGCTAAAACATCATTAATTCATAAATCAATAATTTGACAATTTAAAATCCCTAAAATAACCCAAAATAAATATTTAAATAAAGCAAACAAAATAAAGTGTTACTCAAAAATCCGTAAATGTCTACCAGTGGTCACCATCGAGCCCTCCGTCACACCGATCCATCTACTGCTGGGGATTACCTGAACAGATAAATAAATAAAGGGGCGAGTTTTAGCAACTCAGTGTGTACATCCCCACAAACAACATGCATACAAATAGATAATAGAATACAATTATTCGACCTCAGCCATACAGATATCGCATGCATAATAGATCAAATATCAGAAATATCATGCCCACCAACCCTTCAGACCATCTCCGTCTAACCCAACACACCATGTGGGGATAAAATCGACCTACCCATCCCTGCACACCGTATATGAGGATATAATCGATCCATCCAACCCTAAACACCATAAAGTACTACATCGCAGCACATATCATAAGTATGCAGCTTAGCTTCCAGATAACGGGCTTATGAAGCCCTTTAGGTACTCCCTTCACTTCGTCTAACCCACACCGATGCAATGCATCATACAAGCATTGCATGCTATAATGCAGACAAACAGATCATACCTTTATTTACAGAACAGAACAGATCAGATGATCATGCTAAGTATGTCATGCATACCCATACATCACAGAATTAAGAGTCTAGATAAGACTTACCGACCCTACTATAGGTCACAGTCAACTTGGGCGACTTGTGCAACCTTACACAACATTTTAGATTAAAGGGGCTCATACGCTTGTGTGCCTTGCCCGTGTGGGTCACACGGCCCAAATTGGCCTTACCCGTGTGGATCACACAGCCTGGCCCAGATTTCACACCCTCATGTGGTTCGCCCGTGTGGCTCACACGGCTCATTTGCCTGAGCCCGTACCTCGCACACGGCCTACAAGCCATCACACGCCCGTGTCCATTGCGTCCTGCCTGGCTCGTCAGTGACACGCCCTTGTCACGTGACGCAGGCTACCACACGGCGCCACACGCCCGTGTGGCGTCGAAAGGCCACTTTTTGGCTTTCATCGAAACTCGTTTTCTGCGTAATCAGAGTACACACCTGGTTCGTTTTTGCTGCTAATCTAACCATGAGCACTCCAAAGCCTAAAATCGATAATACCGAGCCCAAAATCAGTCTCTTAAGTCAGATTATTAAGAATAGGCAAATCCTGAAACGAGATATCTACTTACCTTTAATGAATAACGGTGATTCCTCACTGTTAAGAGCTCGATTAATGA
The DNA here is from genome assembly GCF_025698485.1 of Gossypium arboreum. Lineage (NCBI taxonomy): Eukaryota > Viridiplantae > Streptophyta > Magnoliopsida > Malvales > Malvaceae > Gossypium > Gossypium arboreum. The sequence continues at coordinate 106,619,475 of NC_069070.1, read as the reverse complement.
TCCACAGACCCTAGAATATTCCCTAAACAGCAACCAAAATCCCTCTTAAACAATTTCAAAGGAAATCCTTTAACTTTTATTAAAAACCAAACTTACCAGACCTACGAAATTACTAGCAACACGCCACAACTAATCGAAAAAGAAGAAAACGGAAGAAAAGAAAAATAGAGAAGAAGGGAAAAAGAAGAAGAGAAGTTTGGCAACTAGGGTTTGGAAGAGGAAAAATGGTAGAGAAAATATTTTGCCAAAAAGAAGGAAATAAAAAAACCCCTAATTTTTCCTAAAGCCCTCAACTCAGAATTTTAATAAAACCCAACACTTTACTGAAACTTGTAGCAAAAATAATCCTATCACTACTGTAGGGAATCGAACTCCAAACCTCCAACACACCAACACACATCTTAGCCACTAGACCAATAGGCTCATTCTATTAGGTTTTTACCATCAATTCCTTATAAGCCCACTGACCTAAAGTCAGGCTTTACTCAAATAAAACCGAAATTTAGCCCAAGTTAAAACTTGAACTTGGGACCTCCCAAACACACCCAAAGCACATAACCTCTTAAACCACATATATATATACAAAAAAGAATCAAAACAAAAGTTTCGATATTTTCATGCTCAACAATCACAAAAGCTGAAATTACAAAAATTTGGGGCGTTACACATATTGTATCTATATCGCATTTTTAATTATTTTTCATGTCATGCTCCTATTAGGTAAGTGCATGAATTTCAACAATTAACTTAGGGTCAACTAAAAAACTTATTTTCACACTAAGTCATTGTCAAATCAAATCAATTTCGAAAATTGTCGGTATATTAGTAATTGGAGGAGTAAGACAACACATTAAAGAGAAGTTGGACGAATCCACTTAGTAGTAAAATTCATTCTTTTTATGTGATTGGTTTAACAATGTCATAAAGCATACTATACATACAATCATCAACACCGAAACAATAATCACACGTATTGTTCACAATTCATGCAAATATATATAAACATCATATTAATACAGTCAGCCAATTCATGGATTCTAACATATTTCATATTATCATATATGTAATTGAACAATATAATATACTAAAATAGTTCGAGAATCAACCAGGGACTAAACTAAACAAAACATAAAATTCTAGGCCGAAATTGTCAAATCTAATATATAAGGGACACACAGCTGTGTGATTAAAACGTGTGGAGGGGGTACGTGATCGTGTGGCTAGACCGTGTAATAGACTATGGTTGTGTGGAATATGCAAAATTAAGCTACAAGGTAGACATGACAGTATTTCAAGCCATGTGGAGGGTCCTAAGTCGTGTGAGATTTGAAAAACCTAGGGTTTCAGGAGGGACATGATTGTGTGAGGAACTGTGTAGTCCACACGCCCGTGTGGCCTTATTTTGAGGCACAGTTTGTCCCGATTCACTTGTAAAAGAACACACACCTTTCATCGAGAGTTCGATCGATGTTCCTTGCGATCAAATTTGATCCAATTGAGCTAAATCAAGTCGTTCAATGAAAAATATGTACAAATTAACATTGGGTATCAAGATTTAACAAGATTAATGAAGATTTTGCAAGAATCGTAAAGAATTGATTAATCAAATGTCAGATTAGCATCGGATAGTAATATTACGAAAATTCAGGATCTAAACTTTGAAAACAAGATGCACTTTTCGATTCTTGGCAAGAATAGAGATGCTATTGACATCAATCAAAAATATAAGAAAAAGATGAATGGAGGATGTTTTAATCTGGGTAAGCAAATAATCAATAGAAAAAAAATTGAAAATATGGTGTAAAGAAAAGAGAAAGAAAATAAATAGAAGGATGGAGGGCAAATTCTATTAGGATTTGAAAAGGGACAAATTGAAATTCTAATTGGGAAAAGAAGATAAAAAGATGTAGAATTCTAATTAGGAAAGAATTAAGTCAATTCCTAAGGTGGCATCACCTAAAATTTTTCTAAGATTTTGTCGAAATTTGAAATTAGAATTAAAGAGGAAGAGGAGACTCAAACCTTGGTCACATAAAAGGGCTAACACTTTAACCATTGGGCTATTGCCTATTTCTTGTTTATTTTTTACGCTTAATCATATTAACGTATTTATTTGAGGTCGTTTTTAGTGAAATTATGAAATAAAAAGGAAGGAAGGACTCAAACCTATGACTTCTATGAATGATTCTAGTATGCTAACCATTAGGCCTAAACCTATTTCTTATTTAGTTTTTACTTCCAATAGTATTTATCTTAGGTTGTTGAAATTAAAAAGAAAAAAAATGGGAGGAGTAGGGTTTGAACCTAAGCTCTTTAGGAAGGGAAGCTAACAGTTAACCATTCAATCAATGTCTTATTTTTTATTTATTGTATATACTTATTTCAAACTCAACTGACATATTTTTATTAGCTTCACATTTACTCATTTTTTTTCTTATTAGCTTATTTAACTTTATAGTTTTTAACACATTCCTATTTTAGTTTATATACAATAATTAATACTCATAATCAAGTCTCATTATTAATATTTTAATTAATTTATCCCTTTTCCAATTAGGTCCTAACTCAATTAAAACACACAATTTTCAAATTAAACCTTATAATCAAGTTTCATTTTAGATTAATTAATATAATAATACATGATTATATTATTTTAATACTTTAATTAATTATTTATGACCTTAATTTTGATATTCGTTTCAAACCCTCGATTTATAAATGCTCAAAAATAACATTATAAATCGAGGTATGACCACTTTCTGTTTTCATAAACTTGATTCTTTTAATCCGGTTTTTAGGATGTGACAAATGTTCTCTAGCCAATGCGGGATTAAAATGAACTTTTTAAGTATTAAAATTATTTTTAATGAAATTAGTAAAGAATTGAGCTATAAGAGTATTCTTTGCTCAATGAAGGATTAAAATTAAATTTTTAATGAAAATAGTAAAGAAGTGAACTATGTGAGTATTCTTTAGTCAATGTGGGATTAAAATTAACTTTTTTATGAAAGTAGGGAAGAAATTGTCACTTATTTATAAGGTGAAAGTGAGATATGCGAATGTTCTCTAATCAATGTGGGATTAAAATTAACTTTTTGAATGAAAATTAAATCCCTAAAATCATAATGAACACGTGACATTAGACCAACCATTTGATAATGAGAATAGTCATTAGAATCAATGTTATTTGAACTGTAACGAATCGACCAGTTGGACTAGAACCAACAATAGTATCGGTTTGCAGAAAGCCACTAAATTGGTTGAACCGGGCAGTTGAACAAGATTCTTTTAATTTTTAATTTTTAATGATTTATTTAATTGAACCAGGCGGACTAGTTAAAGTGGTCGAATCGATGGCCTAACCAGTTTGAGCACCAGTCTAGTTCAGAAAACCTTGGTCAGAGTATATGCTAATACTTGCAACTGTTGGATAATGAAACTTTGGTTTGATAGTATTTAATTGTAACAAAAATATTGTATATCATACAAGATTTAGTAAATAATTTTCAACTTTTCAATGTCCAAACTATTGTATCGTACTTAAAAAAATTGGAGATAAAAAATTTAAAACTAAAAATAATATTTTATCAATAAAAAAGAGAGGGCCTCTCAATTATCGTTTTATTTTGGTAGATCGAGAACATCTTATTTAACATGAAAATGAGTCTAACAATCTAGCGACTATTGTCATTATCCCCTAGTTGATATGATGTCATGTGTTCATTATGATTTGAGGGGTTTAATGATTTTTTAATAATTTTTAATATATATTAATTTATTAAAATTTCTATGTTATTTATAAGTTTTTATAAAAAATAAATATTTTAAATACGTATTATTAATTTTATAAAAAAAATATAATTTATTAGACCAACTTAGGCTAGTTGGAACGCAGAAAAAGACCAGAGGCAGCCAGCAGGAATTGGGCCAAAACTGGGTACTGCGCAGCTTGAAAATTGTTGAGTTATGGATGAATAATATAGCTCCATTTAAAATTTTAATTTCAATTTGGGGTTTAAACCCATTTTTCTAAAAGAAAGAAGAAGAGGAGGAGAATAAAAATGTGAAATGGCAGCTGTATAAGATCCATTTTCTTTAATTACTTTTGGTTTAATAATAAGGTTAAAGCTATGAAATATTATGTTCAAGTGCGAGGATTCCATCCATATTTATTTTAATTATTAATTTAAATGTGCATTATGATGATTATAATTATGATTAGAACTTTTTGTGGTGATTATTTGGGTGTTTGTGGATATCGATGGGAGTCTTGAATCAAATTGGAAGTGATTATGATGCAAAAACTTGGCCCATATATTTCTAATTACCACAACCTGTGAGGCCCATAGTTTCAGATGCTTTCATACTTGAGTTTCGTTGACTTACAAGTTACACTGATATATGAAGTAATTTTTTTTCTTTTTAAAATGAAGTTATTTTAAAACATTAAAAAATATAATCAATTTTTATTAAAAATTTATATAAAAATTAAACAATGTTTTGTTGAAATGATAAATTTCAATGTTTGATATTCTTATTGTTATTGCTTCAAATATTATCATATGAATTTTTTTATAAAATATAATAAAAACATTTTTATAATAATATAACTGATAATACTCTAGAATGACATATTTTATGTGCTAATTGCATGTTTATTTTGAGTATGATCCTACTAATTTGGGTTATTTTATGGTCTTTTATCTTTTAGGGACTAAATTGAAGGTAAAGCAAATTTAAAGGCGAAAAGCGTGAATTTGGAAATAAAATGAGCCAACATGCGAAGTAAGAGAGAAGTGGTGCCCAAAATGCAAAGTGTGGAAGACTTTTGGGGAAAAAATGTAAAAGAAGAGATTTTATAGCACAATACTCTATTTAATGTTTAATTATATTAGGATAATTATTAAAGATAATTATTTAGATTTAAATTTTGGATTTATTTTTAATTATCTTTATTTATTTGTATTTATCTTTTAAAATTTAATTAGAAATACGCTAAGTTTCTTAGTATTATAAATAGGGGATGAAGTGACACAAATTTAGACCATCTTTGGCTGTAAACACTTTCTCCCCCATAAATTTAATCTTTTTGTTCTTTCTATATTTTCTTTTAATAAAAATTCTCTTTCCATTATTTTTGTTTTTCCCCAAAAATTATTAGCCGCTAAATTTAATCTAGCAGAAGGTTGTCGAAATTCTCCAAAAAGGTTCATGAGGTTTAGAATCCGCGTTTAGCCTTCTCAACAGGGTATTCATCGCTTCTCCGCATTACGGGGCTGACGCTTCCGTCCATGTCCCTTAATTGACGATCTTTTCAACTTGTGCAAGGAACGACTGCTTTGTACATTTTAGGAAGGTTGCACAGTCGGTTCATTGGCTTTCTGAGTCAGAGGTTGGCGAGTCCAGGAGACAAAATGACGTGGTATTCGCAATTAGGAAGTGATGATCTAGCAGAAGATAGTCCCACAAAAGCGATTATTGGCTAAAGTCAGGTTCCGCCAAATTTTAAGTCTAAATTCTTGGAGCTGGTGGTCGTAGGCGTCCTCTTCCACTATAACTGGCTTACTCTGCTTGAGAAAGGTCACTTAAAAGCCAAGGATTGAACCCAAGGCGAATCGAGACAACCGGAGGCTAGAAATCCACCATAAGAAATCTTTTTCTCAACTTTATTTTTACTTTTAATTTCTGAAATTTCAATTCAACTTTTAATTTCATTTCTATTTATTTCACTCTCAGATCAAAACTTTAAAAATTTTTTTTTTCAGGAATGCAGGTTTTCTTAGGCACGATTCTGCCCAAGATTTTGAGAAACAAGCATTCGTGCAATCCGGTCCCTGAGGATTCGACCCTACTTCCTCCTTACTGTTTTTTTTCATTATTTTAGGAAATAGGATATTTTTGGTACTCTCAACGACCACATCAAATTTTGGCGCTGTTGTCGGGGACTGGCAACGTACTAATCTTGTTTTTTGTTTCTTATGACCAGATCTGCTCCAAGTACTCTTGTGTTCTATTCAGAGATTGAAAAGACTGCGAAAGCTAATCGCGAGGAAACAAAGTTAAGGAAAAAGCATTTAGGAGTGGTTGGGACTCAGAATAACCCACCACCGGAAATTGGAATCAACGACTAAGTAGAGTCTAGGGTTAACGAAAACCCTACTCAAACATTTGAAAGTGAAAAAGTAGAAGTCGATTCACCAAAAGATGTGATTAAATCCAGGGTTAACGAAAACCCTAATTTGGCACATCAACCAATGGCTCAAACGATTCGGCAACTGGTCGAAGCTCTGACAGAACAACCGCCATTGTGCATTGCGTATCCTACTATAGATACTGATTTTGAATTGACGTCAAGCTTAATCCAGCTTCTGCCAACTTTTCGTGGGTTACAAAATGAAAATCCCTACAAACATCTGAAAGAGTTTCATATGGTTTGCCTTAGTATAAAACCTCAGGGGTTAACTGAGGATCAAATCAAATTGTGCGCTTTTCCTTTCTCCCTAGCAGATTCTGCTAGGGAATGGTTAGATTTATTACAACTTGGGCTGATCTTTCTTGTTTGTTTCTCAATAGGATTTTTCCAGCATCGCATGAAGCTGAGTTAAGAAGGGAGATGGTCGGGACAAGGCAAAAAGAATTAGAGTCTCTTTATGACTATTGGGAGCGATTTAAAAAGTTATGTGCAAGTTGCCCACAACATGGTATAACAGAGCAATCTCTCCTCTAATACTTTTACGAAGGCCTGAAACCCATGGAGATGAATATGGTATACGCCGCTAGTGGAGGAGCGTTGGTCAACATGACTCCTCAGCAAGCAAAGCCTTGATCTCCACGATGGCTGTAAATTCTCAACAATTATGAGCCAATAAAACCAGCCCAAGTATGCGGAATATGTGTTACACCTGAACATACAACTGATGCATGTCCCAGTCTGTATGATGATACTATAGCTCATTTAGATGCTGTAAGAAATTTCCCTGGGCCACCACAAATGCGATAAGAGATTATCTATGGTTAAACTCTTCACAACTTATCAATTGGTATAACCCGATCAATCTATCTTGATTGACTGCCTCCATTATGTTGTTGCTAGCAAATACCACTATTTTTGGTTTTGGATTTTCCAAATCATTCCCTACGCTATTACCTACAACCCAGGATGGAGGGACCACCCTAACTTGAGTTATGAGGCCAATCCACAATATAACCAGCCATACTAAAATCAGGTTCCACAACAGCCATAAGATTCAGGTAAATCCTCTAGAAACTTTGGTCAATAAATTAGTAGCTAATTTTCTTGATTTCCAACAGCAAACTCTTAATTTCCAAAAAAAAAAAACGAAGGCATCTATAAGAGAATTGACCATAGTAATTGAGAAAATGAGTTATCAAGGTAAGCTGCTGTCACAAACAGAACCGAGCTTGAGACAAAATACGAATACAATGATGCTGCGAAGTGGAAAGGTACTGTAACCAATTCTTGGCAGAAATCTTGGCCAAAAAAAACGCCTAGGAAAATCTTGGAAATGAAGAATAGGTCCGAGCGAAACCTCTATTGTCGAAAATCTAACCTCTATTTCCAAAACGATTAAATTAGAGTCAGAAAGGCAAAGAAGACAAGGAGATCATCGAAACATTTAGAAATGTTGAGATCAATTTACCACTGTTGGATGCCATCAGAAAAATTCCGCGGTATACCAAGTTTTTTAAAGAACTCTGCACCAACTAACAAAATTAACAAGTAAAAAAATGTAAGTGTTGGTGAGAAAGTATCTGCAGTGTTACAGGGGAAAATGCTAGCAAAATGTAAAGATAGGGGCATGTTTGCAATACCATGTAAGATAGGCCATTTGGGAATTAAGAAGGCTATGTGTGATTTAGAGGCCTCAATAAATGTCATGCTTTATTCTATATATGAATCACTTAACGCATGTTTTTTGACAAAAAACAAGAGTTACCATTCAGTTGGCGGACAGGTCCATTGTACATCCCAAATGAGTCCTCGAGGACGTATTGGTAAAAGTTAACGAACTTATTTTCCTGTAGATTTTTACGTAATAAAAATAGAGGAGGATAGCACACTCGGATCTTCAGACCTCTTATTGGGTCGACCTTTCCTTAGTACCGTTAGCACTAAAATCGACATTCGAAGCGAAACTCTTACAATGGAATTTGATGGGGAGATCATGAAGTTTAATGTCTACGATGCTATTAGTCATCCAAGAGAAATATTGAGCGTAAATCGTGTTGGCATAATTGACTCTTTAGTAGAGGAGACTTTTGAGTCCATTTATGAAGATAAATCTGAATTTATAGTTGATGATTATGAATCTGTTAACGAATTATCGTCTCCATCAAACACTAAACTTTTACCTTCTATTGTGAGGCTCCAGATTTAGAATTAAAGCTGCTTCCCGAACATCTTAAGTATGCATTTTTGGGAAAAGGTAATACCTACCGATTATAGTTTCCAATAAACTCTTTAAGCTTGAAGAAGAAAGTTTGATCCAGGTACTACAAAATCATAAATAGGCGATTGGCTGGACCATTACCGGTTTAAAAGGGATAAGCCCTTTGACATGCACACATAGAATCTACTTGTAGGAAAACACTAAACCAAGATGAGAGACGCAAAAACTGTTAAACCTGAATATGATGAAGTTGGTAAAAAAAGAGATAATCAAGCTACTGGATGTTGACATAATCTACCCTATTTCAGACAGCAGATGGGTAAGTCCGGTACAAGTCGTGCCTAAGTAAACGGGCGTGACAGTAAAGAAAAATGCTGAAGGTGATTGCTACCAACTCGAGTGCAAAATAGGTAGCATGTCTGCATTGATTACAGGAAATTAAATTCTTACACTAGAAAAGACCATTTCCCTTTTCTTTTTATAGATCAAATGCTTGAGAGATTAGCTAGTAAAACTCACTTTTGTTGTCTTGATGGATGCTCAGGTTTCTTCCAAATCCCAGTTGCACCAGAGGACCAGGAAAAAACCACTTTTACGTGCCCATTCGACACATTTGCATATCGAAAGATGCCGTTTAGACTTTGTAACTTACCGACCACCTTCAAGAGATGAATAATGAGTATATTTTCTGAATATGTGGAAAAAATTATCGAAGTTTTCATGGATAATTTTACTGCGTATGGAAATTGTTTTGACGAATGTCTAAAAAACCTCATGATAATTTTAAATAGGTGCATAGAATTTAATCTTGTCTTGAATTATTGAAAGTGCCATTTTATGGTAGACAAAGGTTTGATTCTAGGTTATATAGTTTCAGCTAAGGGAATTGAGGTCGATAAAGCCAAAATTAAAATTATAAATTCTTTACCATATCCCTCTACTGTAAGGGAGATATGTTCTTTCCTTGGCCATACAGGATTTTACAGGTGTTTTATAAGGAACTTCTCTAAAGTAGCTAAATCATTGTGCGAGTTATTGCAGAAAGATAAGAAATTCGAGTTCAACCCAAAATGCAAGGAGGCATTTGATATACTCAAGCAAAAGTTAGTGTCCGCTCTTATAGTACAAGCACCAGATTAGAACTACCCCTTTGAAATTATGTGCGAGGTAAGTGAACACAGTGTAGGGGCTGTGTTAGGGAAAAATATAGACAAAGAGTCTCATGTCATTTGCTATGCCTCAAAAATCCTAGATGCTGCACAAAGCAACTACACCACTACCAAAAAAAAAAAAAACTCTTAGTTGTTGTATTTGCTTTGGATAAATTTCGATCATATTTATTGGGATTTAAGGTGATTATTTTTTCTGATCATCCAGCTCTTAGGTACTTAATCATGAAGAAGGAAGTAAAACCAAGGCTCATTAGATGGATTTTGTTGCTCCAAGAATTTGACATAGAGATTCGTGACAAAAAGGGATGCGAAAACTTGGTAGCCGACCACTTGAGTAAGTTAAAAATACCTGATGATGACACCCCCATAAAGGATGAGTTCCCTGATGAAAGCTTATTTTCAACCAAGGCTCATTACCCATGGTATGCGGATATAGTAAATTTCTTAACCACAGGTTTGCTGCCCACTAAGTTAACACGTTCTGTGAAAGACAAGCTTAGAAGAGAAGCCCGATTCTACATTTGGGACGACCCATATTTGTGGAAACACTATTTAGATCAGATAATAAGATGTTGTGTTCTAGAAACTGAGGTCACCTCTATTCTCACTTTTTGTCATACAGAAGCTTGCAGAGGTCACTTTGGCTCTAAATGGACTGCTCACAAGGTATAGGAATGTGGGCTATATTGGCCCACAATTTTTTGTGACCCATATAATTTTTGTAAGTCTTGCGATAAATGCCAACATACAGGTAACATCACTAAACGAAGTCAAATGCCCCTATTCTCGATTCATGTATGTGAGATTTTTGATGTATTGGACATTGATTTTATGGGCTCATTTATTTCTTCATTTAGAAACGTTTATATAATCCTTGCAGTAGACTATGTTTCTAAGTGGATAGAAGCAAAGCCTACTCGAAATAACAATGCTAAAATTGTTGTGGAGTTTCTAAAGCAAACTATTTTTTCTAGGTTTGGTCCACCTCGAGCTTTGATTAGTGATCGTAGCACCCACTTTTGCAATAAAATCATGGAGTCATTCATGAAAAAATATGGACTTCATTATCGTGTAGAGACGGCCTACCATCCCCAAATGAATAGCCTGGTAGAGGTTTCGAACAAGGAGATCAAGTCTATTTTGGAGAAAACAATCAAGCCCAACCGAAAGGATTGGAGTCTTCGGCTTAATGATGCACTTTGGGGCTATCGGACGACGTATAAAGGACCAATTGGCATGACCCCATATCGGCTTGTTTTTGGCAAAGCTTAGAGTTAGAGCATAAAGTTTATTGGGCTGTTCAACAATGCAATATGGAATTAGAGCCCGCAGGGAAGGCAAGGAAATTGGACATTCAAGAATTGGAGGAAATTCGTGATGATGCCTACGAGAATGCTCGCATTTATAAAGACAAGACAATGTTATTTCATGATAAAAATATAGCTTTGAAGTATTTTTTTAGTAGGACAAAAAGTTTTACATTATAACTCCGTATTAAAATTATTCCCAGGAAGGTTTCGATCTCGATGGCAATGACCTTTTATTGTGACCCCAAGTATTTACACATGGTGCGGTTGAGATAGAAAGTGAAGAATCAGGTAAGCGATTCATAGACAATGGTCAACAGTTGAAGCCATTTTACGAGAATTTTCAGGCCCACACAGTCGAAAAAATTCAGTTAAAGCCACCATAATCTCATTCACGGCGTCAGGCTAACGACGTTAAACAAGCGCTTATTGGGAGGCAACTCAATTTTTATTTTTATTTATTTTATTTTATTTTATTTTTGGATGTTGATAAAATTCTCTTCTTTTGTCTAGGTAAACTGAAGCAACAATAGGGAGAAAAAGAAAGAAGGAAAAAAAAACCTGCAGCCAAACAACCTTTAATTTATCCTTATTCCAGCCAAGAATAGTGCATTGCTGCCGAAGCATAGCTAAAACCTGCAACCAAATAGCCTCTGTTCTGTCCCTATTCCAACCTAGAATAGTACGTTCCTACTCTAGAATCCTCCAAACCTGCAGCCAAACACCCACTTTCAGCTAAATAAAACCCCAACCCTTATATTTTTTTTCCAATTTTTCTTCCCTCTCTCCCTAGCCGCTATCTCCACCACCCCTCCGATCACCGATTTACTGCCGACCATGGTGTGAACCAGGAGCTGCCCCGCCGTTGAGCTATCTTTCACCATCAACCACCGTCGACGTTGTTTCTCCACTTCCTAAACTACCGACTTGACCGACGAGGCGTCCTCTTCGTCCTATTCGCGCGCCTTCCCTCGATCGTTGCCGCACGTCTTAAGCTCCTCCTCTCCACCGAGTGAGTCAGCCCTTCCTTCTTCCTCTTTTCCACCGTACGCAACAACGCCGTCCCTCTCTCCATTTTACTCCTCACGCGCTGCTTCTTTTTCTTCTCTCCCTTCCCAAGCCGACCACACACCGCCACCTATAACCCCTCTTCTTAGCCTTCCACCACCGTCACCCTCACCCCTTACCATACACACATCATCGCCACCCTCAGATAGGACTCCTGTACTGACGCGACGCCGACGCCGACGCTGAATTCGACGAAGTCAACCACACCATTTAGCCCATCCAACCGAGGCACCCACGAGTTCTTCGCACAACTCTGACACCAGCATCCGCGACCAGCCTATATGCTTTAGCACCTTCGAAAGTCGTGATGACCAGCGACCACTACCCACTTGCTGTCGAACCTACTGGTCTCGCGCATCTGTTTTACCATCCGAGTGCCATTTACACGATAACTTTGTCTTTGATACTCCTACTAGCTGAAACAGGTATGATCGTTTACGTCATAAACAACTCGTGCCTTGCAAATGTTTGTCATTACCTGTTTTGGATGCTTTACATCTTGAAACTGTTGTTACTAGTTTTTTTCACAATATTGGTTAGGTTGGAAATTTTGATATTACTCACTGTGCCTATTATGAGCTGGTTTTGGAATTTTATTCCACGTTTCATTTTCAATGACACAGTCCAATCTCATTGGATATACCTGGTGTTGTCAAGTTTCAGTTGCTTGGTACCATGCATAGTTTATCCCTCGTTGATTTTAATATTGCATTATCTTTTGTGACTGAGGACTATACCATGTCTACTGATTATAAAAATAGCCTATGTACTTTTCCTGTAGATTTTAAGGCTATCGAGGCCTTTGGTTTGTTAACTGATAATGTCGAATCCATTTATAACCCAAAAACATCAAAGAATTTATGGTTTCATAACCCCGCCTTATGTTACATACACCGTTATTTGGCTTACAATTTTTCAGGCAATCGAGATGCTCTAGCTACCGTCTCGAAGATGGAATTATTCTTATTGTAGTGTATGTATACCGGTCGTCCAGTAAATTTGGGCTATTGGTATGCGCTTTAATTCGAACATGTTAAAATGCAAAACTTCCTCTAATTTTAGGCTCATTCATTACACAACTATTATTTTCTCCACATGATTCTAATGCTCCTATTTTAGAATTGCATGTTGCTTGTCAGGTTGATCCTTTGGATGCTCGATGCCTCGACTCGATGGGACTGCTTCTTGCCATCCTCCTTCTGTTTTATCCCTCTAGGCGTTCGCTCCGTACCGGCTGAACGAGTATTTCGATAGCAAAATCAGAATGAAGTATCCACTCAAGCCCAACATTTGATGACCATTGAGCAATGCTTAGAACGCATCGAGGCTCGACTCGACACTTTTAGCCAGCAGCTAGCTGAACTTATTACCATTATGCGCGAACGACAGTAACTACACAGGGAGTTCTTCTAAACTTTTCTTCTGCCTATTTATTTATTTATTCCACATCGAGGACTATGTGTTTTAAGTAGAGGGAGGTATTTCCCATTATTTCTGTCGTTTTAGATGTTTATTTTTTTATTGTTGCTGTTGCTTTGGTCGTTGTTGTCCATATAATTTTTTTTAAGAATGTTCTGCCTCTTTTCATGCCCAAGAATTTGACCACGACTTGCCCACTGTTTGACCCACATGCATGATTTTTGTCTACTGAGTTAGTTATGATTTTGCTTGGTTGATTGCATCTCCATTGTTTTATTTCTTTTAGGCTGAATAATTATGATTAACAAAGTTAACTCTAATTTGCTTTTAGTAAATTTGATTAAGTCTAAATGAAAAAAGGACACTTAATACAATTGCATGCTTAAAATATGTTCATGACTATTAAGGTGGTTGCTGAAACTTATTTTTGACATTTGATTGTTGCTCTTAAGTCCTCCAAAATTAAAATTTCGTTTAAAAATAATAATGTTTTCGTGGTTATGAGTACAGCTTAAGACGTGACTAGCTGAGTAACTGAGATAGGGTGCTTGGGTTGTCATCCTATTTCGCGTCAAAAGATTGAGTGACGTGTTAGGTAAAACTCCGCTGACCTGAATTAATTTTTAAGAATATGTTAAATGAGTAACTGGGTGAGGTACTTGGTCATCTCTCTTCATGTCAAAAGGTTCGATATGTTCTTAAGAAAAATAAAAATTAGGAGTATGTTGGGCTGAGTAATTGGGGTGAGGTGCTTGACTGTCATCTCTTTTCGCATCAAAAGGTTTAATATATTTCTAACAAAAATAAATAAATTAAATCAAATTAAAAAAAAGAGAAAGAAAAAAATAAGAAAAGAAAAATTAATAAAGTGTGGGGACTAAAGGTAGAAACGAATAGGGTGTCTTGATAGGCTTGGTAAATTACCTAATTTTCATCAAATAATTCAAAGCGATCTTAATTTTTGTGTGTGTTAATTAGAATACTTTTTCAATTTTACTTAAAGCAAGCTAAGGATTCTCTTTATTTTTCATATGCATTTTGACTAATTTTTATAAAACTTTGGAGTAGTATTTCTTTCATGGCAGGATTTAATTTTCACGGTAGACACGAACCATACTTGTGGGCAAGCATGGGCTAAGTAGGGAAAATTTGATAATACTCTAGAATGACATATTTTATGTGCTAATTGCATGTTTATTTTGAGTATGATCCTACTAACTTGAGTTATTTTATGGTCCTTTATCTTTCAGGGACTAAATTGAAGGCAAAAGCAAATTTAAAGGTGAAAAGCGTGAATTTGGAAATAAAGTGGGCCAACATGGGAAGTAGGAGAGAAGTGGTGCCCAAAATGCAAAGTGTGGAGGACTTTTGGGGCAAAAATGCAAAAGAAGAGATTTTATAGCACAAGACTCTATTTAATGTTTAATTATATTAGGATAATTATTAAGGATAATTATTTAGATTTAAATTTTAGATTTATTTTTAGTTATCTTTATTTATTTGTATTTATCTTTTAGAATTTAATTAGGAATAAGCTAGGTTTCTTAGTACTATAAATAGGGGATGAAGTGACACAAATTTGGACCATCTTTGATTGTAAACACTCTCTCCCCCCTAAATTTAATCTTTTTGTTCTTTCCATATTTTCTTTCAATAAAAATTCCCTTTCCATTATTTTTGTTTTTCCCTAAAAATCATGAGCCACTAAATCTAATCTAGCCGAAGGTTGTCGAAATTCCCCAAAAAGATTCATGAGGCTTAGAATCCGCGCTCAGCCTTCTCAATAGGGTATTCATCGCTTCTTCGCATTATGGGGCTGGATCTTCCGTCCATGTCCCTTCATAGGTGATCTTTTCAACTTGTGCAAGGAAAGACCGTTTTGCACATTTTGGGAAGGTTGCCCAGTCAGTTCGTTGACTTTCTGCATTAGAGATTGGCGAGTCCAAGAGATAAAATGACGTGGTATTTGCCATTAGGAAGTGATGATCTAGTAGAAGATAGTCCCGCAAAAGCGATTATTGGCTAGAGTCAGGTTCCGCCAAATCTTAAGTCTAAATTCTTGGAGTTGGTGGTCGTAGGCGTCCTCTTCCACTATAACTGGCTTACTCTGCTTGAGAAAGGTCACTTAAAAGCCAATGATTGAACTCAAGGCGAATCAAGACAACCAGAGGCTGGAAATCCACCATAAGAAATCTTTTTCTCAACTTTATTTTTACTTTTAATTTCTGAAATTTCAATTCAACTTTTAATTTCATTTTTATTTTATTTCACTCTCAGATCAAAACTTTAAAAATCTGTTTTTTTTTTATTTTTTTTAGGAACGCAAATTTTTTTGGGCACGATTCTTCCTAAGATTTCGAGAAACAAGCATTCGTGCAATCCGGTCCCTGAGGATTCGACCCTACTTCCTCTTTATTGTTCTTTTTTAATATTTTAGGAAATAGGATATTTTTTGTGCTCTCAACGACCGCATCAATAACTTACTTTTTAACCCAAAAAAAATAGCAATCACTAACTTTATTATAGTAGAGATTAATAAATTTAATTATTTTCGTAATTTACAATATTATTATGTCAATATTAACTCAATATTTCTTCGATTAAAATCTATCAAAATTCCTATACTAATATGTAAAATTTATTTTAGTCACTCCACTAAAAATTGCTCTAGATCAATCCTTGTACTTTAAGGGTGTGTTTATTTCTTGAAAATAACTTATGGAAAATATTTTTTCCTATATTTGTTTCATGAAAAATAGCTTGTTCAATAGAAAATAAGTTCATTTTTTGTAAATTGATTTACCATTTTGAAGAGTATAAATCATTTTTGAAAAAACTCATTTATAAGTAATTTTATTTTTATATAAGAATGAACTTGAATCAAGTCTAATATTATTATCTTGGTAATAAAATTTTTTATTTTTAAAAATAAAACAATTATTAAACACGTATATTTAATTATTTATATTTAATAATATAAGAACTTATTAATGTAATTTATTATTTTAATAAATTATTTAATATTACAATTTTATTTTAATAATAAATATTTTATAGTATAAAATATGAATATTTTAATTATATATGTTAGAACTAAGTGACATGAATCCTTATTTAAATAACATACAGTGGTAAAATAAAATAAAAGTAAAATCCATATAAAACTACACTTTTTTATTTTATTTTAGAATAAGGTTTTTAAACCTTATTAAACTCCATCTATTTGATATTGATTAGAATAAGGTGTTCCAATCTTACTATACTCCTATTAGAATATGATTTTATAAGCCTATAAATAGACCTAGTCTACTCCTCTTGTAATCATTCAAATTCGACATAGTGAATTATTTTCTACTCTGCCCATAGTTTTTTCCCGAAAGAGTTTCTACATAAAATTTGTGTGTTCTTTATTTTTCTCTCTATTTTTCTTTGTGATACATTGTCATTACCGATGTTCTATTTTTACAATATAAATATGAATATTTGTCTAAATCATGCTTAGCTTCATTTCTTCTAAAAGTGTCACTATCCATTCCCATGACAAAGGAAATGCTACTTTAATGTTTTGTAATTAATATACTTATGTTACGTTTTTTCACTAAGAATGACTTTTAGAAAGTGATTTTACAAAAATTTGTCAAACAACGAAAAATATTTTACCCAAAATCATCCAAACATCAGAAAATGATATATTTTCTAGAAAATCAATTCATTGAAGTTATTTCATGTGAAATAAACACAACCTAAAAATTTATTCAAATCATGACACCATTATAATTTGTCTAAATTACCCGTAACTTAAAGAAAAATCATAATAATATCATGATTTAAATAAAATTTTAATTATACAAACACTAATTTAGAGAAAATTTTAGTAAAAGTAGTAAAATAACATTTACATGTTGGTATAAAAACTCCTAATACTTAAAAATTTTTCTAATTTATTTTAGTGATTACATAAAAAAAAGAGCATACATAAATGGTAAGTCTACTTTATACTTTAATTAGTATATTTATTAAAATGCATATCCAACCAAAATTTAGTAATTTATAGTTAATTGTAATTCCCGAAAAATTAAAGAAGTGAAAAGTTAAAAATAAAGTAGCCAAATCAATAGTCATCATAAAAAGTGTTAAGTTTACTAAACATGCAGTGGGTTCATATATTTATATGTTTAATTTGTGTTAACTGAGTTTCATGTTATTTTAATTTCTCTTTTATTTAACTCCTAAAAATATCTGCTAAGATTTTTTTTCTTTTATCTACAATAATAGCTATAATTAATAATAATTTGCTTTAAATTATGTTTTTAAAAATAATTTTTTAATAAAAGCTATTATTCAAGAATTGTTTAGTGATATGAAATCTAGTTTATATTCTTTTAAAGTTTAAATTAAACAATTATGTTGCCTTGTAAGTTGTAATTATTAGTAAGGTATAAATGTATAAAATTATTAAATAATTATGAAATTAAGAATCATTTGAATATTATTAATTGAATAAAATAATTCAAATTACATAAAATTATACGGACATAAATATAATATATCGATATAAAGATTAATATATGAAAGTGCAAACATATCCCAATTTGCATAAAATAAATTATAATATATGGAAACTTATATAAATAACAAGAATACGAGGTGCACAAAATTAGAAAGGATTTGCATGGTATCAACATATCATCAAAATCCTATGTAGTTAAAATTTTAGGTATTTGTTTTTTTGGGGGAAAAATACCATTTAAAGTAAAAATCTGATTCTCAAGCTAATATAGTAAAGCCAAGTTGATGCTAATAAAACCTTGAATTAAAAAAAAAAGAAAAAAAGTGAGAGAAATCTTAGTTGGTTTACAACCCAACTTCCTATAATCCCATTATTTTGGGATAGTTTTAAAGTATGGGCATAGATTAGGTAATGAAATTGACTACAGCATTTGTTTTGTTTTTGAACGAGAAATGAATGGAAGAAAAAGGAAAACGTGATAATTTCAATACATTATTATAATTAAAAACAAACTATACACATATTAGGTTTGGATTAGATTGAAGAATTTGACCCCATATATAGAAATTTTGGTAGCTGGGACCCCCGAATTTTTTATTATACGAAATCATGAAATTCATACTAAATTTTAAAATAATAAAACAAGCATTTCACAGTCGATTTTCAAATCAATCGTCTAATGATGTTATAGGAAAATCAAATATTAACATTGAACATGCTTAAAACGTTTAATCATGTATATATATAAGATTTTCAAACTCGGGAAGTCATGAAGGGACACAAAATGCGAAATTTATTAATAAAAACAAACAACTTTTAAGGGATTTATAATTAGAATAAGAAAAGATGGAATCTAGATTTTTTTATTTACAACATAATAGGTCACTGTTGGAAAAGTGAGACATGATAGATGTAATATATTGGAACGTGGAGAGACCAAATGAGATTGTGCCATTATTGAAGTGACTAAATCTAGGGTAAGCCACATTCTTTTTTTGTTAGCTTTAATTGTTATAATAAAATAATAAAATGTCAAAATATTAATAAGATACTATCTATGATATAAATTCTGCTACTCATGTTATAACCCGTGGTATTAAACACCTAAGGTTATTCATTTCAAATAAATATCTCAACTTCTTTTCATTTGCTAAACAAGAGTTACCGCAAAAATCAACGTAATCAATCCATATTTTCACATCACAAAGTACAAACCTTCATTTTATTCGCATTTTAAATTGAGTTTGATTTTAGAAAACAAAGGTGTTTTTCCTTTTGGAAAATGAAAACCCTAAACATAATTAGTTCAAAATTTTGAATTTTTTAAATAAATATGAAATATGTGAAAATTAAGAATAATAAAAATTATTTTCATTTCAAATGATTTTATAAAATTGAAACCGAAATGTAAAATTATTCTTTTTTAAACAATTTTAAATATCAAAATCTCGCTCAAATCCACATAAATATACTTTTTTTATGATGCTTCTTTATAAGAAAATCACGAACCAAACACATTATCATATTTTCATTATTGAAAATAAAAATGTTTTTTATTTACCAACTATGTTTTGTATTAAATGAAATTATAGAAAATGTTTTAAAACCAAATAGAACATAAGTTTCATGATTTTTTGTTTTGACACATTAAATTAAATATTCGTTTAAAAAAATTAATTAAAAACATTTGCTTGTTTGAGAAGAAGGTTTAGTCTCTTATAAAAAAAACTCAGGATTAACAAAAAGAAAATGATCAAGCTTAACATCTTTATAACGGTGTTTTCTATTGAAAACTTGGTTTGAAAATTTGAATTACTTTCTTAACAAAACACATTTATAATTTAACAGCAGAAAAGTGATATTACAATAATTTCAATAAAAACCATGTTTCATGCATAATTAAATAAAAATGTATATTCCAATAGCCTAAATGATTTAAATGTAATGAATGCCTAAGTAAAAATCGAAAACTAAGTCCCATGCCACAATAATAATATGGTTTTAAATAACCAGAATTATAAAATAATCAGTCTAAAATACTTTTATATAAAAATCAATATTCCGAGCCAAGCCCTCCAAATGTTGAGTTTGTGTCCTAGCTTTGTGGGTTATGTGAAAAGAAGGAAAATAAAGGGGGATGAGCTATGAAAGCTCAGTGTGAGTTCTGTCACAAAGAAAGAACAAAAAAAAAAAAAAGTAGATGAAGCACTTTAACAATTCCAAGAATAAACACAATCACAAAGCACTTCAGATTAACGATTTTCACATAAAACACTTCACTATAAATTTCTCTAGATTTAGAATAATCATAATCAAATAATAATTTAGACTATCGTTATTTCAGATTAATTCAGCGTAAGAATAATCGATGTAATGATTAATAATACAAAAACACTGTTATCAAACAATTCTCCATAGTAATTTCACGCGTATCAATATTTCTGATTACACAACAATGTACATATGTATATATATATATATGCATCATCTCAGAATCATAGTTTTGTATGGACATGTTTATATGAATGCCATACAGTTTCGGTTTATCAGAAAGATCCTACCCTACTGCTACACACCAAAATGGGAGTTTCCTACAACTCCCTTCTCCAATCACACCAGGTTGTGGATATATACCACCAATAATTTACAATTTTCACTACCAATGGATATGGACACACAACAAACTGAAGCAGTTGGAATCTACTTTTACTGTGGATACACAACGCACAATTAAATATAGATAAAACTTGTCAATGGTCGTGGAAGCATAACATACTTGCAAAAAAAAGCTATTAGTGGGTTGTGGTTGCATGGTAAAACGGACGCAGTTGGAACCTGCTTTTGCTGTGGATAACAACGTACAATTAAATGCAGATATACTACCATATACTTCCTCTGATTAAAACGTCTCGTCCTAAGCAATGCAATACAATCAATTTAATGCATTATATATTGTAACATTTAGTTTTCTAAGACATGAAAAATCAATAGCAAACTCAAGAATATTCATACATTCAATTCGACAATAATTGAAGGCATACTGTTCATTCGATCAAACGAATATATAGAGTAATACATATATGATTTATAGTTCATGCAAATATTCATAAATACGAATAAATACCTCATTAATTTAATCATTCATGGATTCTAGCATGCCATATATAATCAGGGACCTAATTGCATAATTTAATTCTCTAAAAATAGTGTAAAACCTATTCAAGGACTAAACTGATCAAAACATAAAATTTTGGGTCAAAATTGTAAAATTTAAGAAATAGGGGCACATGGCTATATGTCAGGCCGTGTGGAATGGTTCAAGTCGTGTAGGTCACATGTTTGTGTGGGAAGGTCCAGGCTGTAAGGTCTAGGCCGGGTTCGATTTTGCCTCGATTTTCTCATAAAAGAATACACACCTGACTTCTACGGTCTCATTTGACAATTTTCGTGTCCAAATTTGATTTGGGTCACCTACATGGGTCTTTCAATTGACAAAAAATGCAATAATTAATATCTACCTTCAAATCAAATTTTAGTAAAATTTTTGGGAAAACTCGAAAAAGATTAGAAATCGATTTGAAAGATTGTCAAGAACGGCACTATTCCAGAATCCTAGGGTTATATGAAAATAAAAATAAGAATTTTTATTGATCTTAGCATGTTAGAAACTGATTTTGACGGTGTTACACTAAAACAATACGAAGAACAGATTGATTGGGGTAGAATTAGGGTTTAGGATTTCAACAATAAATTTCCAACAAAATAATATGAAAATTTATGAAAATGAAAAGTGAGAAATAAAAGATAAAATATGTATTTAAAGAAGAAAGAAAAGAAAGTCTAAAAAGGGTTGAAAAAGATAATCAATCTCTTATTATGATTAGGATAGGGACTAAATGGTAATGTTAAGCAATTTTTAAAGGGCTGATTTGGTAAATTACCCAATCTATCAGAATTTAATAAAGAGGAAGGAAATTGGCATGACTTGAACCTTGGTGCAAGGGGAAATATGTTGAAGCCTTACCACTAAACCATCAGACTCATTCTTAGCCATTTTCTACCGCATTTATTTCTTATATGCTAACTTGGTTTTCATCCTTAATTGCTGAAAAATAAAGAGGAAAAATGAAAAAAGTGGGACTTGAACCTTGGCCATTTAGGGGTTTTACTAAGCTCTTAACCACTAATACTAGGGCTCAGTTCATAATGATTTTATAAATTCTAATCTCTTAATTTTTGGGGTGTTACAGTTCTCCCCTCCCTAAATAAATTTCGTCATTGACATTTATCTGCTAACACATCAATTGCTTGATTGCAAAATCTATTTTTCCTCTTTTTAAACCAACCACTACGTTTTCACTGCACAATTCTGATTCCTATGCAGTTCTAGATAATACTTCTCTTTAATCCTCCAACGGACTTCTCTTGAAGATTCTATTCACTACCACATCTACCTTAGGTGTTCATAATGATCTCATAAAAATCTAAAAGGATATCTACAGGTTTCAAACAAAAAGCTTCAAATATTAGTTATTTCTTGAGTATTTTCAGTCTAACAATCACATGTTATCTAAAGTTTCCCAGAAGTATCAGTAACTAAAATAGGGCTGGCACAAGAGTTTCGGGCTTAGTCTCTTGCAGAAAAATTATTTTTCAAAAGAATTTTGTGGCTTGGTTTTTTTTCCCAAAATACTTTCTTTTTAATGCATGTGTGCAATTCATTCAAATTTCTACAGTCCGAGTTTAGAAAATTAAGGCTCTGATACCACTAAATATAATTTCTCCAACTCAACCTAAATGTTAGACCCAGTTTCGAGATATTACATCAGCCGCCAAAATGGCCTAGCAGAATTATCAGAGCTTTAAAAAGAGTTAATTAAGAACATTTGTTTAATTTTTAAGGAAGTTTAGTCTTTTTTTAGAAAAACTCAGAAGTAGCATAAAAAAAAGATCAAATTTAACATCTTTATAACGGTGTTTTCTTTTGAAAACTTAGTTTGAAAACCTAAATTAGTTTATTAACAAAACACATTTATAATTTAGCAGCGGAAAAGTGACATTACCACTCAACCAATTGAATTGATAAAACCTTAAATTTATCACTCAACCAAAACATCTTTTTAATGTATTTTATACATTTTTCTTTTAATATGCACAGTTTATTATCTCCATAAATTGTATATATATTAATAATGTTGTTAATTTAGTTTGTTTCACAAGTCAACTGGACACTAACTCATGATTGATTACAGCACCATGATAAATATTTGTAGTGCATTTACAATTGTTAATATGATGTATTTCCTATTTCAATTTTCTTTTACTCACAAGTTAAACTATTTTTTTATTTTAGTTTCGTACAAATTGCATATGTGTTGTTATTATTATTAGTTTCAAACATTACATTTTATTATTTATTGTATATTATTTTTAAACACATCCCTCGTATTCTAAATACATAGTTTCCACATGCATACGCATGTGATAAAATTTCTACTATTAATAATGTATTTTATTGAGTTGGTGTCACAAGTTAACTCGATACTAACTTAAAATTGATAACAACAGAACGATAAATGTTTTAATCTAATTTTTAATTATAATATCATATATATTTCATATGTTATTTTAATTAGTCTCAAACTATATATTTTATTATTTATCATATGTTATTTTGAAATACACGCTTTTACACTAATCCATTTGATAAACATACTAATAGTATTTGTCAATGTAATTGTTTTTAAAAGAAATAAAAAATCATGTAAATTTAAAATTAACATAAAAATTGATAATGCATATTAATATATAAAATATATGTTTTGTTATGATGTTTGGAAATATTATATTAAAATGATTATAATAAATAGACATGTCAATTGTTAAAATAAATTGAAGAGAGTTGAATTTGAAATTTTATATTAAAAAGATTATAGTAAATAGATATGTTAATGTTTTATTTTTAAATTTTGTACTTAAAATAAATTTATTTATGAAAAACAATTATAATTAATAGTAACAAAAATAATTTCATTATAAAAATAATAACATTAAAATTAATTTTAAAAAAGTCTTGTAAAATGTAATATATGTATAATAATTAAGTTATGTTTAATATAAATTATTTGATATAATTTAAAAGGAAATCAATAAAAGAGTAATTTATCCAAAGTGAAAATAAATGCTTAAAATGAAGATTGTCACGTGTCAAAAATTGTAATATGAACACATTTATTTATTTAGAACCTTGTAATAAATAATATGTATGATTTAAGTCCCTGGTTGAGTTAGTATTACGAGCCAATTGGGCACCAACTCGATTAGAGAAATTATGAAAATGTCCTTCCGTAATTAAAATAAGTTATATTATTTGAGGGTACTTTAGTTTTTTTATTTTAACAAAACAAATAAAATATACATATAATGAAATTTGAACCCAGCACCAATTAGGTTAGCAATATATTAAATTTACCACTTACCCAAAGCTTTATTTAAATTTTTTTATACTTTTATTTTAATATGCATAATTTATTACTTTTAGCAGTTGTATATGTATACTATTATTTAATCTTCCGATGAGTTGGTGTCATAGATTAATTGGGCACCGACTTAATTAGAAAAATTACTAAAATGTCCTTTCATATTTAAAATAAGTTATAATATTCGATGATACTTTAGTCTTTTTATTTTTATTTAAAAAATTTGATATTGTGAGATTTGAACCCATGCCAATTATATTGATAAAATCTTAAATTTACCCTCTACCAAAGCCTTATTTTAATATTTTTATACATTTTAATTTTATTATGCACACTTTATTACTTTCATATTTATTATTAATAAGATCTGCAACACCCCAAAATATATACGATTGAAATAAAATAATTAAGAAAATGATTTAGTCTTGATGGTTATGTAGTTAATGCTGTCCCTAGAGTTCTTAAGTTCTATCCTCATCTCCTTCATTTCTTTTAATTTTATTTTCTCTTGGGTAGTAGCCCAATGTATCTAAGGTTTAAGTCATGCCAAACTCTTTTACATTTCTTTTTTTTTTCGACAGAAGGGAATAATTACCTAATCAGCCCTTAAATTTTGAAAACCTAGATATTTAATCTCTTTCTAATCACAAAGAGCTAAAACATTGCTTTCTTATTCCTTTTCTTCTTCAACTTTTTGTTTGCAAATATTTTCTTTACATTGTTAGAAGTTAATCTCTCGAAATCCCAAATCAAAACTAATTCTCAACTAAACTCGTTTTTCCATCGATTGTTGAATTTATTGTTAATAGTCTCTGAATTCTCATCAAAAGATCAGACTCGATTTAGGTACCCTGAATTAGATTGGAACTTGACAATAGTTGCTCGAGATGTAACACCCCAAACTCAACCTAGACGCTATGACCGAATCCAGAGATGTCGCATGGAAAGATTTTGACAATAAGTTGATTTGATTACAAAACCCACATTCCTTCATATTTAATACAGAAAACATTATTTTAATAGTTTATTTTCCAATTACTTATTACGGCGAAAGTTTTAATCATTTATGTTGAAAACGCAATCGTGTTTTTAGGAAAATCATTGCTTGCATATAACCGTTGTTTCCAATAAAACGTTTTACCAAACCAATTAAATTAGAAATGACCAGTTAAAAATCAAGCAGTCCAGAGAGTCCCAAAATTTACAAATTCTCAAGTGATAACCAAAAATATAAATAAAAACTATAAATTATTGACTTTGATCAGTTTTATGAAAAAGTGGTCACCGCTGAGTCCTGTTCCACCGATCCGCCTAAGACTGTGGATTACCTAACAAAAAAACAAGCAGATGTGAGTTTACGTAAACTCAATGTGTAACCCAACAGCATAAAGCATGCAAGCATACAATCATCATATACAGAACCAGAACAGATGCAGATACGAACATCATGTCCTTTTGAGATACAGTCATAGAAATAGATACAGATATGCATAATCCTACTCCCATCCTCTACACACCATCTTCGTCCATCCCATCACACTATGTAAGGTTAAAACACCTGTAATGGCCTAAATTCAGGGTTATCAGAACGGTGGTTTTGTAACCACAAATATGATATAAAAATAATATTTATTTTAAAAATTATTGCATGAATATTAATATGATAGGAAAGTCATATGAAAATATCGATAGAAAAATTTTACCGATTGAGTGGTTAATTAAAAAAATATTGAAGAAATTGGGTAAAAACGAGGTATGGAGACCTCGATCTCGTAAAACTGTTGAAAATATTTTTATAAATATTTATGAAAGGTTGGTATTGTAGTATTAAAATTTCGTTAGAAAATTTTAATGTTTGGGTAGTCAATTAAATAGAAAGGACTAAATTGAAAAAAGTGTAAAAGTTGTTAGAATGATTAAATAGCTTAAGAGTCTAATGAGAAAGGATTTAAAAATTAATTAGACTCAAAATTATTTGGGTTGGACGGTAAGGACATGAAACCAGTAAGAAAACTGATGATTTAAGGGCAAAATTAGAATATTGCATAATTAACTAAATAAAGTTAAGACTAAAGTGGAAATATCCAGATTTCTTTTGATTTTTTTTCATTTTCATCAGCCAAAACACCATAGGAGTCATTTTTGCATCAAGTGAGTTAATTCTTGCCTTTTTCTTATAATTTTTATGTTTTAAAGACTTTTACAACTAGATCCTACTATTAAATTCATTAGTTTTTGATTTTATGGATGAAATTGAAAGTTACCATGGTTGAGTACTGGAATTTTATGATGAATAAACATGGATTTGAAGTTTTAATTTTATCAAAAGATGAATTTATTAAATGTTTTTAGTAGAAATTGATTTTTAGGACTTAATTATGCAAAAGTTTGGAATTAAGGTTTGATGCTGAAATTATGATTTCCAAAGGTTGTGAAGTAGTTTAAGATGATAGAATAAAGCATTAATTGAGGAAAAATCAGCTCAATTTGGGGGTTAATTGAGTAGGGACCAAATTATAAAAACTATAAAATTTAGGGTAAATATGCAATTTTGAAAATTGAGAGATATAAGTTTTGAAATAAATTAGATTAAAATTAGATACTGATAAATGAAATTAGATACTGATAAATGAAAAATTTTATATTATAGATCAAGAAATTGAAGATAAACAAGGGAAGGAAAAAGTTACTGAATAGTCCTTGAAATCTCTGCAACTACTACAAATTTTTACGGGTAAGTTTGTGTAACTTGAATTATATTCTTAAATGCTTGGAATGTATGTTTATTGATGTGAATATGGTTTGGATGTTCATTGTATGATATTTAATGAAAAATTGATAATTCTCGATAAAAAAAGGGAAATAATCCCGGTTGAATGAAATGCACTTCGATGGATCACTGAAAAGGAAATTGACGGTAAAAAGGATCTAGCCCAGACAGGTGATCCAAATATTAGCCCTCCTAAAGTATATATGTGAAATGGATTTAGCCTGAACGGGTAATCCAAATTAAGCTCATTAGAGTAATTGTTATTGTAGAGGATTTAACCTTGACTGGTAATCCTGACAATACTCTTTGAGTGTATGATATAGGGGATTTAGCCTGGACTGGTAATCCCGTTGTAAGAAATGAGGTTCATGGGAGTGTGCTCTCTGGAAAAAGGGTATACCCATATGTGTACAAATTGATGGACCCGAAATTTTACACAAAAGTGTATTAGTGAATATCCATCAAAATTCCAAGAAATTCAACGGGATAAATATGAGAAATGGAAGAACATGAAAATTATGGAATTTATATGAGCTCATTAATCATTTATCTTTGTATTGAATTTATATGATGTTGCTTAACTAATGCAAAAGTTGAGTTTGTATGTGATAGGTATATGTTTATGTGAATTGGATGTGTGCTTGTGTTGTTAAATGATAGATGTATAAGTATGGTAAGCATAATTCTTGTTGCATAAACTTACTAAGCACCATGTGCTTACCTCGTTATGTGCTTACCCCGTTCTCTTTTTCCCTGTTTTGTAGTACTAAGGAGCTCGAAGGTCGGAGATTAGTCGGAGCCTTATCATACTGTCAACCCATATCTTTTGGTATTTAAAAATGACTTATTTTGAAAGAATGGCATGTGTAGACTAAATAGCAATGTTTGCATGAAAATGGATGTTTGTAACCTAGCTATTGGCATGGCTAGAGTATGTATAATTTTGGGATTTTACAAAAAATTCCCTATGACTCTGTTTTGGTTTCGATCTAGTTTCGATGCATAATTTGGGCTTCGGAAGTCCATTTAAGGGACGTAATAATAATTTTCGATAAATAAATGGTATTTGGTTCAGGTAAATAGAATTTGGTTTCGTAAGTTCCAGTAATGCCTCGTACATTATTCCAGCGATGGATACGGATAGGGGGTGTTACATTTGTTGGTATTAGAGATGCAGTTTAGCCGGTTTTCAGACCGATGTAGCAAATATGGGATTAACTATACAGGCTATTATTTTATATTTGATAGTGTGATATCTCCTGACCATTTAAAATGTGTTTTTCTTATAGTAAATGCCTGCTGATTGAGCTCAACCCGAGGAAGCCAGAAGTCATGCTTCGGCTCTAGAACGGGCACAGAGGGAAGATGAAGTTACTAGTAATAGAAGGTCTGAGACAGAGGACCAAGGTGAAGAGGCTAAATTGTCCTTCTTTCAAATGATGAATGAATAGTTTTGTTAATGCTTAAGAACTAACCTTGTAGTGCAGCAAGCTCAAGCTCCCCCTTCTACTCCTCCATCGGTTCTCGAGATTCCACAGGGTACAGGTACTGAATATGTCAAAAAAGGGAAATCTCCGGTTGATAAAATCTAAAAATATGAAGTCGAAGAATTTCGAGCAATAGTTGATAATAATCCCGAACGGGCTGAATTCAGGTTAGAGAATATTACTCGAGTTTTGGAGGAATTATCTTGCACACCAGAAGAGTGTCTGAAATGTGCAGTATTATTGATAAAAGATACAGCTTACCATTGGTAGAATACTAAAGCTTCAGTTGTTCTGAAAGAAAAAATTACATGGGAATTCTTTTAGACCGAGTTCAGAAAGAAATATATCAGCTAGAGATTCCTCGATCAGAAGAGAAAAGAATTTCTTGACTGAAACAGGGTAACAGATTAGTATCTGAGTATGAAAGAGAATTTTTCCAATTGAGTAAATATGCTCGGGAATGGGTACTGTCAAAAGTCGAAATGTGCAAACGATTCGAAAAATGGTTGAATAAAGATATTAAGCTACTGATCGAAATTCTTGAAATTTGAGAGTTTGCTACACTGGAAGAGCGAGCTTATAAAGCAGAAGAATTGAGCAAAGAGAAGAAATAAGTTGAGAGGGAAGCTCAAATTTATAGTAAAAGACTGATGGGAAAATATCAGTTTTCTCCTTCAAAGAAATTGAAAAAATACCAGGATCATTCTACCTCAGCCACTGGGTATTTGGGTAGAGAGCGAGGTTTTTAACACACTAATCCAAGACCTTCCACTCCATCAGTGATCAGTGTTGGTACTCCTAACCCGAGATATTAGTATTGTAATAAAGTTTATTTTGGAGAATGCCGACTGAAGAGTGGAGTCTGTTATAGATGTGGCTCTTTTGATCATTTCCTCAGAGATTGTCCCAAAAGAATAGAAAAAGAGGCAGAACAGACATCGAAGCTAAATAATCCTGCTTCGAGGGGTAGACCACCTCGACCTACTAGTAATGTTAGTGGTAGCGGAGGAGTTACAAAAGATACTACAAGCAAATCTGAGGCACGAGCACTAGCCATGACATATGTTATTCGTGGCAGAGAGGATGCCTCCGCACCAGATGTAATTACTGGTGCATTTTCTTTACTTGATACTGATATTATTGTATTAATTGATCCTGGCTCCACACATTCATACATATGCACAAAATTAGTATTTGTTAAAAATTTATCTGTTGAACCTACTAAATTTGTGGTTAAAGTCTCAAACCCCCTGGGCCAGTCTGTGATGGTGGATAAAATTTGTAAAAATTTCCACTGATGGTAAAAGGTATTTATTTCCTGGCTGACTTGATGTTATTACCTTTTTATGAGTTTGATGTGATATTGGGCATGAATTGGTTAACTCAGCATGATGCAGTAGTAAACTGTAAACAGAAATATATTATGTTGAAGTGTCAGAATGGTGGATTACTTCGAGTTAAATCTGATCAGAGAAAGGGATTATCTTATGTGATTTCAGTTATGACAGCTCAGAGGTGTGTTAGAAAAGGGTATAATGCTTATTTGGCATATGTGTTAGACACTAAGGTATCTAAGTCAAAGATACAGGCAGTGCTAGTTGTATGTGAATTTTTCAATGTGTTTCCAGAGGAATTACCAGGGTTGCCACCAGAAAGAAAAGTGGAATTTTCTATAGATCTGATTCCAGGAACTATTCCGATCTCCATAGCTCCGTATCGTATGGCTCCTACAGAATTAAAGGAGTTAAAGACACAGTTGCAAGAACTTGTTGACAGGGGTTTTGTTTGACCGAGTCATTCACCTTGGGGTGCTCTGATTCTGTTTGTAAAAAAAAAGGACTGGTCTTTAAGATTATGTATTAATTGCCGGCAGCTCAACAAAGTCACTATAAAGAATAAGTACCCGTTGCCTCGGATTGATATCTGTTTGACCAATTGAAGGGTGCCACAATATTTTCAAAGATTGATCTCCGATCAGGCTACTATCAATTACGGGTGAAGGAGTCAGATGTATCGAAGACAACTTTTAGGACTAGGTACGAGCATTATGAGTTTCTTGTTATGCCGTTTGGGCTAACTAATGCACCAACAATATTTATGGACCTGATGAATCGGATATTCAGACCGTACTTAGACAAGTTTTTGGTAGTTTTTATTGATGATATCATGGTCTATTCCCAAGATGAAAATAAACATACAGATCATCTGAGAATTGTATTACAAATCCTGCGTGAAAAGCAGTTGTATGCTAAATTTAGTAAATGTGAATTTTGGCTTTGAAAGGTGGGTTTTCTTAGGCATATTGTATCTACTGAACGCATCAAAATAGACCCGAGTAAAATTTCAGCCATTGTTAATTAGAGTCCACTGAAGAATGTATCTAAAGTCAGGAGTTTTCTGGGTCTAGCTGGGTATTATCGAAGATTGGTACAGGGGTTCTCTATGATAGCTTCTCCGATGACTTGACTATTACAGAAAGATGTTAAATTTTAGTGGATTGATGAATGCTAGTAGAGCTTCGATAGACTGAAAGATCTACTGACGAAAGCACCTGTACTAGTGAAGCCTGAGCTGGGTAAGAAATTTATAATTTATAATGATGCTTCGTTAAATGGTTTAGGTTGTGTCTTGATACAAGAAGGTAAAGTTATATCCTAGGCTTTAAGACAACTTAAGCCACATAAAAGAAATTACCCGGTGCATGATCTTGAATTAGCTGCTACTGTATTTGCACTAAAAATATGGCAGCATTACTTGTATGGTGAGAAATGTCATATTTATACTGATCATAAAAGTCTGAAATATCTGATGACATAGAAAGATTTGAATTTGAGACAGCGCAGGTGGCTTGAATTGATACAGGATTATGATTTGATTATGATTACCATCCGGGTAAGGCTAATGTTGTTACTGATGCCTTAAGTCAAAAATCTCTGTTTACTTTGCGAGCTACGAATGCCCGATTGTCTTTGGTTGACGATGGTTCAGTCATAGCTGAGTTGAGAGTTAAACCAACATTTCTACAGCAAATATGTGAAGTTCAAAAAAATGATGAAAAGTTACAGGCTAAACGGGTACAATGTGAGTCAGGTAATGATTTAGAATTTCAAATTGGGACTGATGGTTGTTCATTATTCAGAGGTAGAGTATGTGTATCGAAGAATTCAGAGCTTGTACAGAATATTTTACACGAGGCACACGGTGGTATTATGTCTGTACATTCGGGAAGTAATAAAATATTTAATGATTTGAAGAAGATGTACTGGTGGCCAGGTATAAAACGTGATATTTCTAAGTTTGTATCAATATGTCTAATATGTCAACAGGTCAAAGCAGAACGTCAGGTACTCTCGGGATTACTCTAGCCAATTACTATACCGGAATGGAAATGGGAAAGAATTACTATGGATTTTGTGTCGGGATTACCATTGTCACCGAATAAGAAAGATGTCATTTGGGTGAACGTGTAATGACCCAAAATTCACGGGCACAAAAAGCTAGTTATAGGGCCTCCGTCTTAGTGAACCGAGTTCGTAAATATTTATTAGGAATATTTGTGAGGCTAGTTGTGTGTTTAATTAGGCTTTAATTAAGTGAATTTAGCTTAATTAAGAGAAATTAGGAAAAAAAGGGCCAAATTGAATAAGGGGTAAAAGTAAAATTATAGATTAATAAAAAGAAAGGGGGGCCAAAATAGCAAATATACCATTCACCATAAATGAGGCAACAAATGTTGATAAAAATATAAGATTTTTATTGTTTAATTATTATTAAATTATAATGTATATATTATTTTATTATATAGTAATTTATATTAGTTATAAATTAAAAATATTATATTATATGAATAAATCAAAAATTTGCCAAATGAATGGTGATGATATTGTAAAATTGTAAAAAAAAATATGTACATTTGTAATACTTATATTTAATTAGTAGTTATATATTTATTATTTATTATTACTAAGTAAAAGATATTTATTAGATAAATAATTAAATTGTAAGATTTTGTATAATAAACAAATTGGATAGTGACAATTGTAATAATGTAAATATATACATTTGTATTATATTTATTTATTTACTTGAAAATTAAGTAAAAGATTGTTATTAATTAAATAATTATATTATGAGATTTTTGTGTATAATAAACAAATTAAGTGGTGACAAATGTAATGTAAATATGTGTTATTAAAAGATATTTATTGTAATTATTATTATAATTATTATCATTATTAACTAATATATATAAGATATAAAAGAAATGAAATAAAGAAGCAAAAGAAAGAATAGCAGAAGCCATTTGAAAACAAGAAGAAAGAAACAGGAAAGAAAAGAAAAAGGGGAAAATTAAGGTTTGAAGGTTTAAAGCTTTAATAAGTAAGTCAATTAAGTCTTTTAAGTCTTTTTTACTTAATTTTGATGTTTTAGAAGCTTTAGAACAAGGTTTTGATGAAATTAAGTTGATACTTTGAAAGTTCATAGGTTTATAAGTATAGTTCATATTGAACAAAAAGATGAATTAGGGATTTAATTGAATGAATTTCAAGTTACATTTGGTAAGGGATTGAATTGTAAAAGAAGCTATAAGTTTTGTGTTTAAAGGACTAAATTGAAAGAAATTTTAAATTATAATTTTATTATAAACATTAGACAGTTAAGTGAAAAATGAAAGGAAATTGAATGGAAATGAAGCATGAGTTGAATTATAAAAGTAAATGAGTTAATTAGGATTAGATTAGAATAGAAATTCAATCATTTATTATAAATTAGTGTTGTAATTAATAAGTGTAAATTATTATTATTATTTTCGTAGTTAGCAAAGAACCCCAGGCATCGGCACCGAAAAGAAAGGAAAATTTATCGAGGAGTAATCGAACAAATCCGGGTTTGTATTACTATAATTCAAATCTATTTATTATTAATTGTTATATTTTAACTAAAATACATTACAAGTAAAATTAGGTAAGCAATTGAAATAATGATATTGATTTGAATGAAATTGATTCAAAATTGTTTATGGTTATTGAAATTGAATGTGAACAAATTGGAAATTAAAAGTGATTTTAATTAAGTAATTGAATTATGAATTATGTGAATATTTGAAAGCATATTGATTGGAAACTAAAAGTGATTTGAATTGAATCAAATTGAATTGAATGAAGAAAATATGTGAGTATTTGAAATGTATATTGATTGAAAAGTAATTAATGATTTGAATTTGATTGGAAAATGAATAAAAATATGAATTAAATAAAAGTGAATTAATTTATGAATATGTGTGAATATGTGATTTGTGTATTGATTGAAAAGTGGTTTGAATTGAATCGAAATATGATTATATGTGATTATCGAAATATGTATTGGTATTGAATTGGTTATTGATTAGAAAGTGGAAAAGTGAAATTGAATTGAATGAGAATTGAATTGAATGGTGAATGTGTATGTATAATTGAACTGTATATTGGTTTGAATGTGAAATTATAATTGAAAAGTGATTTTAAATTCGAAATGAAAGTGATTTGAGAATTAAAATACCCTATTAACTAGTCGGGCTGAGTCGGATATAATTGTCATGCCATAGGATTTGGAAGAGTATGGGATACATCGGATTTGCCGATCAAGCACTTATGTGTTGTTTACTGATCAGGTACTATGTACCGTTTTAGGCACAATGTGTCGTACTAGTGTGTTTGGGTTGGAATTCGTGTATCCGTCAATGTCCGGGTTTGTTAATAGGGTGAATAATTGAAATGAGAAAATTAAATAAATTTGATTAATCGTACTATTAAAAATATGAGAAAGAGATTATGAGTTGAATTGTGAATGAAATTAAGATGTGAGATTTGAAGCATGAACTTAAGGTTCATGAATTTGCTAAAATATCGAATTATTGATATTGAAATCAGTTGAACAAATAAAATGAGAAAATCAAATGAATTGATCGACTGAACTATTGAAAGTATGAGAAAGTGAAATTATGAATTGAAATGTGAATTGAAATTGAGATATCGAAATAAGAAGTGAAAATAGAATGAATTGGAAATAATGAAATAGTGTATTAAAAATTATAATTATTTTTATTGAAAATGTTGGTGTAAATAATTATTGAAAGACTAATGTTGGAAGGTTTTAGATATGGAATAGAATAAGTTATTGAGCTAGGATATAGAAATGAAATATATGAAATAATGATTTTATGAAATAGTTATTGATGAAATGCACGAAATGGATATTGATATAATAAGAGGATATATAAATTAAAATAAAGAAAAGCTATTTAAGATATATATTATTAGAATAAATTTAAAGTTTAAATGCATGAATGATTTATTGAAGGTAAAATAGTGGTAAGATTTAATGTGTATATATATTGTTTTTACCTTAAGTATTTGAATTATAGTAATACCATTGGGTGTATACTCAACGTACAGTTTGTTTCTGTGCGCAGATTAGGTACAGAAATTTTGAAGAGTTGTATTTGAGATTACGAGTCTTTATCTCATCACATATTCAAGTAACAAGAGGGTACGTTTTAAAATTATAAATAGAATGACACGTACTTAGGAAAAATTAAGTATGTCTCAAGTAGTAGTAATGGATTTAAATATAAGTTATTTAAATTTATTATTTGTCCGTTTTTATGTCCAAATATAATAGTAATTAGCCGAGAATTACTTTGGCACCAAATGTAATATTCCTATATCAGGTTCCTTGAGTCAAACATGGTATAGGGGTGTTACAGAATGTTGATCGATTAACAAAGTTAGAGCACTTCATCCCGGTAAGTATGGATTATTCTTTAGATAAATTGGCTGAACTGTATATATCTGAGATTGTCAGGCTACATCAACTGCCAATCTCCATTATCTCTAATAGAGATCCTCGATTTACGTCTCGTTTCTCGGACAAGGTACAAGGAGCTCTGGGTACCTAGTTGTATTTCAACACTGCTTTTCATCCTCAGACATATGGCTAATCTGAACGAGTAATTCAGGTATTGGAGGACATGCTTTGATGCTGTGTACTAAAATTTGAAGGTAACTGAAAAAAGTATTTGCCTTTGATTGAATTTGCCTATAATAACAATTATCAATCCACTAATGAGTCAATTAAATAGAAAAGACTAAATTGAAAAAGTGTAAAAGTTGTTAAAATGATTAAATAGCTTAAGAGTCTAATGAGAAAGGATTTAAAAAGCAATTAGACCCAAAATTATTTGGGCTGGACGGCAAGGACATGAAATCAGCAAGAAAATGATGATTTAAGGGTAAAATTAGAATATTGCATAATTAACTAAATAAAGTTAAGACTAAAGTGGAAATATCTAGATTTCTTTTGATTTTTCTTCATTCTCATCAGCCAAAACACCATAGGAGGGGTTCTTTAAGCTAGTATTTCATAATTTTTGCATCAAGTGAGTTAATTCTTGGCTTTTTCTTGTAAATTTTATGTTTTTAAGACTTTTACAACTAGGTCCTACTATAAATTCATTAATTTTTGATTTTATGGATGAAATTGAAAGTTACCATGGTTGAGTAATGGAATTTTATGATGAATAAACATGGATTTGAAGTTTTAATTTTATCAAAAGAAGGATTTATTAAATGTTTTTTTAGGACTTAATTATGAAAAAGTTTGGAATTAGGGTTTGATAATGAAATTCTGATTTCCATAGGTTTTGAAGTAGTTTAAGATGATATAACAAAGTGTTAATTGAGGAAAAATCAGCTCAATTCGGGGGTTAATTGAGTAGGGACCAAATTGTAAAAATTGTAAAATTTGGGGTAAATATGTAATTTCAAAAATTGAGAGATATAAATTGTGAAATAAATTAGATTAAGATTAGATGCTGATAAATTGAAAATTTTATATTATAGATCAAGAAATTGAAGAGAAACAAGGGAAGGAAAAAGTTGTCGAATAATCCCTGAAATCTCTACTAGTACAAATTGTTACGGGTAAGTTTGTGTAACTTGAATTATATTCTTAAGTGATTGGAATGTATGTTTATTGATGTGAATATGGTTTGGATGTTCATTGTATGATATTTGATAAAAAATTGATAATTCTCGATAAAAAAAAAGGGAAATAAATCCCGGTTGAATGAAATAGACTTTGATGGATCACTGAAAAGGAAATTGAAGGTAAAAAGGATCTAGCCCGGACGGGTGAAAAAAATATTAGCCCTTCCGAAAAATATATGTGAAATGAATTTAGCTCGAACGGGTAATCCAAATTAAACTCATTAGAGTAATTGTCATTGCAGTGGATTTAGCTTGGATTAGTAATCCCGACAATACTCTTTGAGCATATGATACAGGGGATTTAGCCTGGACTGGTAATCCCGCTGTAAGAAATGAGGTTCGCGGGAGTGTGATATCTGGAAAAAGGGTATACCCATATGTGTATGAATTGACGGACTCCAAATTTTACACAAAAGTGTACTACTGAATATCCATCGAAATTCCAAGAAATTCAACGGGATAAATATGAGAAATGGAAGAACATGAAAATTATGGAATTTGATGAGCTTATTAATCATTTACTTTGTATTGAATTTATATGATGTTACTTAACTAATGCAGAAGTTGAGTTTGTACGTGATAGGTATATGTTTATGTGAATTGGATGTGTGCTTGTGTTGTTAAATGATGGATGTATAAGTATGGCAAGTATAATTTTTGTTGCATGAACTTACTAAGCACCATGTGCTTATCTCGTTATATGCTTACCCTGTTCTCTTTTTCCCTGTTTTGTAGTACTCGGGAGCTCGAAGGTCGGAGATTAGTCGGAGCCTTATCACACTGTCAACCCATATCTTTTGGTATATGAAAATGACTTATTTTGAAAGAATGACATATGTAGACTAAATAACAATGTTTACATGAAAATGGATGTTTGTAACCTAGCTATTGGCATGGCTAGAGTATGTATAATTTTGGGATTTTGCGAAAATTTCCCTGTGATTCTGTTTTGGTTCCGATCTGGTTTCGATGCATAATAGACCTTGGTTCGAGTAAATGGAAATTGGTTTCGTAAGTTTTGATAATGCCTCGTACCCTGTTTCAGCGACGGATACAGGTAGGGGGTGTTACAACACCCACCTATCCCTACACACCACATCGTGTCATTCAGACACATATCATATATAATATGCATTAAGCTGTCAGAATATAGGCGTTTAACGCCGATCAGAATACTTCCTCCTCATATACAAATCCCACCCCAAAATAAATAAAGAGCATGCATATAAAATTTAACAGATAGAACATGCTTAACATGCTTACTTAAAAGAATAACAGGTACACATAACATAATCATACTCAAAACAGTGTTTCAGTCTAACAGATGACATAGTTTTAGGATTTAGTAAGCTCTTGTTGACCCTACGGTAAGCCCATAGTCGATTAGGACGACCTGTGCGACCCTACAAAAAATTTCAGTATAGTGGGCCCACACGTCTGTAGGGCCCACCCACACGGCTTGACCTAGAATCCACATGCTTGTGTGTTATACCCGTATGGGCCCAGACACCCGTGTGGCGCACACGCCCAGATTGGTCTTGCCCGTGTGGCCTACACGGCCACGCTCGAGCCACCACACGATCGTGTACTGCACACAGTCATGCCTTTATCGACCACACGACTGTGTACTACCACATGGGAGACCACACACCCGTGTGGCATCGACAGTTTCATTTTTCGGCTTTTATCGAAGCTTCATTTTCTGCGTTTTGGGTACACACTTGGTAATAATTTGATGCGAGAACTATCCCGAGCCTTTCAGAACGACTTACTCCAAAACTCTGAATGGTTAACTATGATCCCATAAGAGTAGAATGACGATCTTCTCGACTCGCTGCTGCCAAAACAAAGGTATAACCCCAATCAACACTTGGGAAAAAAACTACAAGTTGCGAAATAGGAAAACCCCACTTACCAAGGTGTACGACGGAAACAAGAATGACAAAAACAAAAGTGTGACAGCTGACAAAAGAAAGTGAAACTAAAAGGGAGAAAAGGAAAAGAAAAACGGCAAAGAACAGAGGTCTAACGTCATTTTTTTCTTCGGAATAAGGAGAGAAAATTTTGTAAAAAAGAAAAGATAGCAATTTTTGATAACCCTCAAATCCCATATTTTCCTCCCACTAACCCCCTCTCTTAGACTTTCAATACAACCAAAACTCTATCAGTCAGCAAAGCAAAAATAAACCCCTTCGCTCGCACAGTGATTCGAACACAGGACTTCTAGCACACCAACTCCTTTACCACTCAAACCAGCAAACTCATTTTGATGTGGATTTACAAACAATTAAATATGAGCTCACTGAAAAGAGATAGGGCTTAATTCCAAAAATAACAAAATTTGCTAAAGGTAGATCTTAAACTTAAGACCCCTTCTACACACTCAAAACACTTAACCAATTAAGTAGATACACATTTGTGTCAGATATTTACTGAAACAAAAACAAATAATTTAGAATGTTACAACTCTACCTCTTCAAAGAAATTTTGACCTCGAAATTTACCTGATCAGAATAGATGAGGATACTGTTGATGCATCGAGTCCTCAAGTTCCCAGGTGGCCTCCTCAGTGCCATGATTCCGCCATAGAACCTTCACTGAAGTAATGAACTTCCTCCTCAGAACCTTAATATCGCGACCTAGAATCTGAACCGGCTCCTCCTTAAAGGTCAAATCCAGTCTAACCTTGATTTCCTCAATAGAGACAATGTGAGATGGGTCAGATCGGTACTGCCTTAACATCGAAACATGAAAGACATCATGGATAAGGTCTAACTCTTGAGGTAGCTCCAATTAATAAGCAATTTGTTCCACACGCTTCAAAATTTGATACTGCCCAATAAACCCCTTACGACCAAATATCAGAACCTTCTTCCATGGTGAAACCTTAAGAAAGACAAAGTCCCCCACAGAGTACTTAATGTCACGCCTCTTCAAATCCGCATAAGACTCCTATCTATCAGAAGTCGCCTTTAGACAACCCCAAATCAGTCTAACCTTATCCTCGATCTCAGAAACCAACTCAGGTCCCAATACTCTCTGTTCACCTAACTCAATCCAACATAACAGAGTGCGACACGTATGACCATACAAAGCCTCGTAAGGTGCCATCTTGATACTAGACTGGAAACTATTATTGTAGGTGAACTCAGCTAGCGGTAAATAATTTTCCGAACTACCTCAGAAATCAATCACACAGCTTCGAAGCATATCTTCCAGTATCTAAATCACCCTTTCAGACTGACCATCGGTCTGAGAATGGAATGCAGTACTAAAATCTAATCTCGAACCCAGAGTCTCATGCAATTTCTTCCAAAATCGAGAAGTGAAGCGAGGATCCCTATTAGAGATAATCGAAATAGAAACCCCATATAGTCTTACAATCTCAAAGATGTAGAGCTTTACCAACTTCTAC
Organism: Gossypium arboreum; assembly: GCF_025698485.1. Taxonomy (NCBI): domain Eukaryota; kingdom Viridiplantae; phylum Streptophyta; class Magnoliopsida; order Malvales; family Malvaceae; genus Gossypium; species Gossypium arboreum. Next base: position 106,579,410 of record NC_069070.1, on the reverse strand, counting down.
AGAGAGTAGTCGGTCTGAACTAGAATTAAGTGAGCAGACTTGGTCAATTGATCTATGATGACCCAAATAGAATTCTTTTTAGTGGGTGTCAAGGGCAACCCACTAACGAAGTCCATCATTACACATTCCTATTTCCATAAGAGAATCTTAACTGGCTGCAGCAAACTCGAAGGCAACTGGTGTTCAGCCTTAACCTGCTAGCATGTCAAACATAGAGCCACAAAATTTGTAACCTCACGCTTCAAACCCGGTCACCAGTACAACTCACGGAGATCGTGATACATCTTATTACCTCTAGGATGCATAGCATAAGGGCTACTATGAGCCTCCCTCAGAATAGACTACCTCAGATCAGAATTGTTTGGCACACAAATCCATCCTCGAAAACATAACACACCATCACTATTTAACCCAAAATCAGAAGTAGTACCATTCTCAATCTGTCGAAACCACAAGCTCAGAGACTCATCCCTTAACTGATTATCCCGAATCTAATCAATCCATGTTGGCTTAACTTGCAACTCAGCCAACAGACTCCCATCATCAAACAGACTAAGGCGAGCAAACATCACCCTCAGATCAGACATGACTCTACGACTGAGAGAATCGGCTACCACATTGGCCTTACCAGGTTGATAATCTATGGTGTAGTCATAATATTTAAGTATCTCAATCCATGTATGTTGTCTAGGATTCAACTCCTTCTGAGTGAAGAAGTAATTGAGGCTCTTGTGATCAGTGTAAATAATACACTTCTCACTAAACAGATAGTGCCTCCAGATTTTCAATGCAAAGACTACTGCAGCCAACTCAAGATTATGCATTGGATAGTTCCCTTCGTGTGTCTTAAGCTGACAGGAAGCATAAGCTACAACCTTACCGTCTTACATCAGAATACAACCCAATCCAATATGCGACGCATTACTGTATACTACAAACTCCTTTCCAAATTTAGGTTATATCAGAACAAGAACTTGAGTCAGAAAAGACATGAGCTTCTCAAAGCTCACTTGCTGTGCATTAGTCCAAACAAAAGGGACAGCCTTACGCAGAAGCTTAGTAAGAGGAGCTATAATCAGAAAGAACCCCTCCATAAAATGCCGATAATAACTTACCAGACCTAGAAAACTACGGATTTTAGACATGTTCTTAGGCTGTTTCCAATCCAACACAGCCTCAATCTTTCACGGATCTACTCAAATTCTCTAAGAAAAAATTACATGCCCCCAAGAAAGTTACCTCTCGCAACTAAAACTCGCACTTGCTCAACTTAGCATAGAGCTGCTTTTCTCGGAGACTCTAGAGCACAACTCTAAGATGTTCATTATGCACATCCTTGGTCTTAGAGTAAACTAGAATGTCATTGATGAAGACTACGACGAACTGATCCATATAAGGCTAGAACACTCGGTTCATCAAATTTATAAATGCAGCCGGAGCATTCATCAGACGAAAAGGCATAACTAGGAACTCGTAATGTCCATATCGAGTCCTAAATGTAGTCTTATGAATATCAACTTCCTTAACCCTCAATTGATGATACCCAAAATGAAGATCAATCTTAGAAAACACTAAATCCCCTCGAAACTGATCAAACAAGTCATCGATCCTCGGAAGTGGATACTTATAATTCACAATCAACTTGTTCAGCTGCTGATAATTGATGCACATCCTTATGGTCTCATCCTTTTTCTTCACAAACAGAACCAATGCCCCTATGGAGACACACTCAGATGGATGAAACCACGGTTCAGAAGTTCTTGCAGCTGAGCCTTAAGCTTCGTAAGCTCCTTCGGTGCCATTCGATAGGGAGCGATGGACAATGGAGCTGTACCCGAGAAAAGATAAATCCCAAACTCAACTTCCTGATTCGGAAATAAAGCTGATAGCTCCTTAAAAAAGACATCCAGTAAATCCCTTACAGTTCTGATATCCCCAATAGAAGGGCCTTCAGAAGCCAAAACACTGACGTAAGCCAAATATGCCTCACACTTTGGACAGATAATCTCAACGCTCGCCAATCATAACCACCTCTATATCATCCTATGTCCTAAGAACGACCCTCTTAGATGTGCAGTCCAAACTGACTCGCTGCTCAACCAACCAGTCCATACCTAGAATTAGATATAACTTCCCAAATAGAAGCTCCATCAGATTTGCCAAAAAAATCACCCCTTGCACCTCTAGCAGAATATCACTATAAAGTTTGGTAACCCAAACAGACTGCCTCAATAGACTCAGTACAGTCACTTTACTAGAAGTACTCGCTTCAGTAACCCCCAAGTTTTCAGAAATAGAGCTAGCTACATAAAAATGTGTGAAACCTATGTCTATCAAAACAGTTTAAGGTACGTCAAATATCAGGAACGTACTGGTGATAACATCTGGAACATCTCTGTCCTCTCAATGTCGAGCGGCATAAACAAGTGCAGGCTGTCTCATCTCAGTCTGACCGGCACTTCTGCCCAGTGCTCTCTATCCACAACCCATACCGTTTCTACACCTACCCTGTCCATAGCCCACTGTGGACACTCCCTAATACAGTGCTCAAGAGACCTACACATTAGATAAACCCCAATCCTCCTCTAACACTTGCTCGGATGGCACCTACCACAATCACTATATGGATGTAACCCAAGAGGAGCAACAAGGGCCTCCACTTTAACTGGCCTATCAGATCTGGCCTTTTTCTTAGGCCTTTGCACAGAACCTGAGGGCTCCGAATCCCTCTTATTCTTACCCCTCTCTTTGTCCCTGTTCTGGTGCTCCACGCACTTAACCTCCTCAGTAATCTTTGTATTCTCTATTAATACCACGAACTCACACTTCCTTTATGGAGTAATCAGTACTCTCAAACTGTCTCTCAGACCGTCTTCAAAATGGACACACCTCTCGTACTCTGATGCCACCATACCTTGAGCATAGGTGCTGAAACTTAAAAACTCGGCCTCATACTTGGCCACAGACCTATCCCCTTGCGTGAAATTCATGAACTTATGACTACGAGCATCAATATAGCTTGCCCCTACATATTTGCTCTAAAAAGTGGTCTTAAAGAAGCCCCAGGTCAAACAATCAAGCTGAGCACCCTTCTCAACAATCAGCCACCACTGATAAACTTCATCGCGAAGTAGAGAGACTGGACCCTTCAGTTTCTGCTCAAGAGTGCAGTTTAGATAATTCATAATCCTCTATATGGCCTCCAACCAATACTCGGCCACACTAGGGGCAACTCCAGTGACACCCCTAAATAACTAAGTATCATTAGACCGGAATCGTTCAGTTATTGACCCTCGCCTTCAACTCCAGAATAGGGTCCAGCGACCCTCTCTAAAATCTTCAGCATGTCTTGGGGCAATGCGTTGTCCCCAGCCGAGCGACTCTGGGACCCGATCTCAGCAGCAAGCGATACTGGCGTCTTACTTGTATCCATATTTGGCATACTACACAGAGAGGAAGACTCAGCTCGAGCCCTCCTACGGCCTATTCCACGGCCACGAGTACCACGTACGTGAATTCTACAAGCACTTATTGTCTAATTCAAGTTTTATCTATATTAAAAATTTTATGCAAAAGTTTCAATATTTATTAGCAGAGATTTTATGCATAATTTATTAGAAGTCAGAAATATTTTCCAAAGTTTTAGTTTTCTAACTATCTCAGTACAGTCTCAAAAGGTACTAACTACAGTATTTTCAGAATAAACTATCTCAATTTCAGAAGTACTTACAGGATCGACGCCAGAGACTCGGTGAACCACATACTTTCTCAAATCATTCAGTTTATTTTGAAGCCAATTCTTTTAAAACAAAATTTTAGAACCCAAAATTCACATTCGAGTTTTGTAACCTAGCTCTGATACCACTAAATGTAACACCCCAAACCCAGCCTAGACGTTATGGCTGAATCTAGAGATGTCACATGGAAAGATTTTGAAAACAGGTTGATTTGATTACAAAACCCACATTCCTTCGTGTTTAATATAGAAAACATTATTTTAACAGTTTATTTGCCAATTACTTGTTATAACGAAATCTTTAATCATTTATGTTAAAAACCCAGTCGTGTTTTTAGAAAAATCATTATTTACATATAACCGTTGTCTCCAATAAAACGTTTTACGAAACCAATTAAATCAGAAATGACCAGTTAAAAATCAAACAGTTCAGAGAGTCCCAAAATTTACAAATTCTCAAGTGATTACCAAAAATGTAAATAAAAACCATAAATTATTGACTTTGATTAGTTTTACGAAAAAGTGGTCACCACTGAGTTTGGCTGCAACGATCTACCTAAGACTGTGGATTACCTAACAAACAAATAATTAGATGTGAGTTTACACAAACTCAATGTGTAATCCAACAGAATTAAACATGCAAGCATACAATCATCATATACAAAACCAGAACAGATACAGAGACGGACATAATGTCCTTTTTAGATACAGTCGCAGAATCAGATACATATATACATAATCCTACGCCCATCATCTATACACCATCTCCGTCCATCCCATCATACCATGTGGGGTTAAAACACCTATCCATCCCTACACACCACATCGTGTCATTAAGACATATATTAAATATAATATGCAGTCAAGCTGCAGAATATAGGTGTTTAACGCTGATCAGAATACTTCTTCCTTATATACAAATCCCACTTTAAAAAAAAAATATAGAGCATACAAACAAAATTTATCAAATAGATAATGCTTAACATGCTTACTTAAACAAATAACATATACACATGACATTATCATACTCAGAACAATGTTTCAGTCTAACAGGCCTGTGTGTTATACCAATATGGGCCCACACGCCTATGTGGCCCACACGCTCAGATTGGTCTTGTCCATTTGGCCCACACGGCTACACTCAAGCTACCACAATGCCGTATGCTACGTACAGCCATGCCTTCGTCGACCATACGATCATGTACTCACAAACGGCCTACCACACGGACGACCATACGCTCATGTGGCGTCGACAGTTTTATTTTTTAGTTTTTACTGAAGTTTTATTTTCTGTGTTTCGGGTACACATCTAGTAATGATTTGATGCGAGAACTATCCCGGGCCTTCTAGAATCGTTTACTCCAACACTCTGAACGATTAACTACGATCCCATAAGAGTAGAATCACGATATTTTTGACTCACCATTGCCCAAAGCAAAGGTATGACCCCAATCAACACTTGGAAGAAAAACTACAAGTTGCGAAATAGGAAAATCTCACTTACCAAGACGTGTGACAAAAGCAAAAATGATGAAAACAAAGGTGTGACAGCTGACAACGGAAAGCGAAATTGAAAGGGAGAAAAGGAAAAAAAAAGACAAGGAACAGAGGTCTAATGTTAGTTTTTTTTCTTAGGAAGAGGGAGAGAAAATATTGCAAAAACAAAATATAGCAATATTTGATAACCCCTAAATCTCATATTTTCCTCCCACTAACACCCTCTCTCAAACTTTCAATACAACTAAAATTCTATCACTCAGTAGAGAAAAAATAAATGCCTCTCACTTGTAAGGGATTCGAACACAAGACCTCCAGCACACCAACTCCCTTACCACTCGAACCAGCAGGCTCATTCTGATGTGGAATTACAGACAATTAAATATGAGCCCACTAAACAGAGGTAGGGGTTAATGTAATACCCTGAAAATCTTTACTGATAATATATTATCCTTGATATAATAAAATAAGGAAATAAAGTGATAAAAGGGAAGTTTTGAGTTATGGCAACATTGGGAAGTAAATTATGATATCTTGATTCGGAAAGGACTAAATTGTAAAAGTTAGAAAAGTTTTGTTGCTAAGAGTAAATACTCAAGACTTAAAGGGTTAAAGTGTAAATATGAAAAGTTGAAGGACCAATAGTGTAAATATTTTAAGGGTAGAATGATCTAGAAACTAAGGAAAATGGATGAATTAGGACCAAATTGAATAAGTGAAGAACTATGAGGGACTAAATTGCAATTTTACCAAATTAAATGATGACTCAAGGATGGAATTCTAAAAGATCATGAAGGGCAAAATGGTCAATTAGTAAGAGAGAGAATTCTAGAATGTAATGATTATGTTAATGATATTTTAAATTAATTAATTAGATAAATATTATTTTATTAATATTTTATGAGATATTTAATATTATTTTATTATTATTTATTTAGTATATAAGGAAAGAAAGATGAAGAATTTTCATCATCTTTCCTTTCCATGCAAACTAACGTGAGAGAAAGAGAGGAAGAAAGAAAGTTTTACTTTCTTTACAATTTGGTCCTTTACCAAAAATTCACCATTTTCACCCAAAAATCAAATGAATTTCCATAGCTACCAAGAGAGAAAATGTTAAGGAGAACATGGGGAGTTAGAATATCAAGTTGGATTCAAGAAATAGAAGCTGGAGGAGAGAGAAAATCAAGTTAAAGATTGGTATCAAGAGAATAAGGTAAGTACATCAAGATTTCAATATGTTTTTAAGTTTGTTATTGTTGATAAATCATGGAAATAATGTTATAGTAGAGTTTTATTACATAAGGTCCTATGTTCTTGATATGTTAGTGAAGAGAAAATAAGAGAAAGTGATGAGAAATGGTGTAGAAAAAGAAAATAAGGGTGTTATAACATGGTAATTAATATCTTGCACTAAAACAGTTATGGACAGCAGCAGTAGTCTAACTTTGAAAAATCACCATAAATTTTATAAATTGAATTAGAAGATGAAAAAAATATGGAATTAAATCTTAATGAGTCTAGTTTCTCATAGAAGAAACAGTGTAAGCAATGAATTTGTAAATTTTGATATATAATGAATTTTATGAGACAAGGTCAGAATGAATTCGGGTTCCCCTGTTCAGACTTTGAAAAATAATAAAAAAATTAAGAAAAATAATTAGAGGCTTAAATTTATATTTATAGAATCCTGAATGAGTCTAGTTTTATTAGAAACAAACTAAAACATCATTTGAATTCTGTAAAAGGAGATAACTAATTTTTAGTGAAGAAGGGTCAGAACTGTCAGACAGCAGAACAGGGGTGACTTTAATGAATAAACTGTACTAATTGGCTAAACCAAAAATTCTGAAAATTTTATGATAAGAATACATGTGAGTCTAGTTTCAGGAAAAATTAACGGATCTTAATTTCGAGTTCTGTAGCTTAATATATAAATAATTTAGTGACTATGACGCAAATGGACAGTTTTGAATGTACATATAAGTAAATAGTGAAATTATTGATAATGTTACTTGTTGTATGTTATATAAATTAAGGATGTGGAATGGAGAGGAGGAGGAGGAAAATATGTATGAATATTCATCTAGCATGGCTAATTTGCATGTTTTAGGCTCGGGGACTAAATTGAATAAAAGTAAAATTTTATGGGCAATTTTGTAAAAATGTCGAAATGACTAAATTGCATGAAATAGATTATTTTATTATTTAAATTACAAAAATTTAACTAAATTATCAATTTAGTTCAAGATCGGGGAAACATGTTTTAGGGATTAAATTGAAAAGTGTTGAAATTATGGAAAATTTTGATATTTTATAGAATTCATGGACTGTTATCATTATATATGAGAATAATAGTTGGAAATAAGGATTAAATTGCAAGAATTTTACTTTCCGTCCCTAAGGATGAAATCGTCATTAATTAAAGTTTAGGGGCAAAATGGTAATTTTGCCTAGAGCATTAATTAAATGTATTAGAATATGAAATGAATGAAAATGATGATCAAATTTATTTATAAAGATCCGGACGACACAAATACGAGACTTGATTATGGAAAAGAAAATATATCAGAATAATGAAATAATAAACACAAGCAATCAATGAGGTAAGTTCGTGTAACTTGAATTATATTCTGAAATGCTTGAGATTGTATGTTATTGATGTGAATATGATTTGAATGTTCATTGTATGAAAATTTATAAAACATTGATATATTTGATAAAATGGGAAGAAATCCGGTTGAATGAAAGGAAAATTCGATGGATCTCGAAAAGGAATTGACGGTAAAAGGATCTAGCAGGACGGGTGATCCTATCTGATATAGCCCTCCAGAAGAATATGTGTAAAATGGATTTAGCCAGACGGGTAATCCGAATTAGGGTCTGAATTTAGCTCGGATGGTAATTCAGATCCAAGCTCATTAGAGTAATTGTCGTTGCGGGATTTAGCTTTGACCGGTAATCCCAACAATACTCTATGAGTTTATATTGCAGGATTTAGCTCGGACCGTAATCCATTTGCAAGGATGAGGTTCATGAGTGTGCTCTCGATATGAAATGTGTAAGACCATGGTTGAAAGATACCATGGCAACTCGATATGAAATATGTAAGACCATGGTTGAAAGATACCATGGCAACGTGATATGAAATGAACAAGACCATGGTTGAAAGATACCATGGCAACATGACGAAAATGAGTAAGACCATAGTTGAAAGACACTATGGCATCATGTCAAAGATAAATAAGACCGTGGATGGGAGACGCTCTAGCATCTGTTGAACAATTGATATTCAGGTAATATGTATCAGATGACGAATGGTTATATGAAATAATTATGAAGATAGATAAACGAAATAAGTACAAGTACATGAAATATAATTTATGTTAAGTTTGATATAAGCTATTACCTAATAAATATACATAAAATATATGGAAATGATGGAGCATGAAATATTGATATAATGAAATGAATGATATATGCTTATGAAGAAACGGTAAGAGCATGATATGTTTCATGACATGTACATATATGATTATCTTTGATATGTTGATACAAGGAAATTATGTAATTGAGACTATTATTAAACTCAAGTGCGATATGTCGAGAAAATAGATATATCAGTGTTGAATTTATATGAGATATGTGCAAGTATACTAACAATGTTGCTGTTTGATGCTTATACAACTGTCAAACTGTTGATTGAATGGTAATATATTTATTTATATGATGCATTGAATCGGTAAGTATTTAAATTTTTTTTAGTGATCTGTAAATGGTAGTAATGCTCCGAAACCCTGTTCTGGCAGCGGATACGGGTTAGGGGTGTTACAGTTAATTCCAAAAATAACAAAATTTGCCAAATGTAGAGCTTAAACTTAGAACCTCTTAGACACACCTAGAACACTTAACCACTGAAGCAGATATACATTTGGGTCAGATATTTACTGAAACAAAAATAGATAATTTAGAGCGTTACACGAGACCTTGATGTTAGGTGTGTGTTTCTCTACAAGCAAATTGAGGCAAATCGTGCCTCGAGATAGGGCCACACGATCCCCTCACACGGCCATGTTTCCTTTGAAACCCTAGGAATTCGACGGCCTGGCACACAGCTATGTCTTCCTTGCACCTTGATTTTACAATTTCCACACGGCCTCAGCCTGTTAGAAGACCTAGCCATACGACCGTCTACCCCTCCACGCAGTCCAAGGCTTCCTACATGGTCCGGTCACACGGCCGTGTGTCCCATGTTTCTCAAATTTAACAATTTTATCCAAAATTTTATGTTTTATGCAGATTAGTCCCTTAATGGTTCCCGAACTATTTTCAATGTCTTTTTTTACTCAATTGAGTTCCTAATAAGATGAATTATGCTAAAATTCATGATCTAATTCACTAAATTAATATTATATTTATATGACTACATGAATTGTGAATAAACATGCATATTGTATTTGTATTTGTGAACTGTTCGTACATGCCTTATGATACCGTTAGATTGGATCCTTGAAAAGCACATGTTTTGGTTGTTGTACAGAGTGGATGAGAGTATATTTATTGGTGCAATTCTTGATTTTTTATAATCATGTTATCTGTTTCCGTTATATTCTTTTTATAAGTATCTGTTTCCGTTATATTCTTTTTATAAGTATCTATTTCCGTTATATCCTTTTTATAAGTATGTCATATTTTATTGCATGGGACGAGATGTTTTGAAAGGAGGAAGCTTTGGTAGAATACTAATCTGCAATTTTGGTGGTTCATCCACATATTATCTGACAACTTTTATCTGCAATTAAGTTGTGCATTCACAACCATCTGGTAGTGTATTAAGCTGCAACACTAGTGGTTCGGCCACCTATTATCTGATAGCTCTCATGCATTTATGTTGTGTATTCTCAACCATCTGGCAACATATTAACCTACAAATTTGTGGCTTATCCACAACCTGGTGTATAGGGATGAATGAGTTCTAGGGAATTCTTATGTTGTGTAGCGGTGGGGTAGGATCTTTTGTGTTAAATCTGAATCTATGTTGCATTCACAAAAGCATGCACTAACATTTTTTGAGATTTCTGAGATGATATATATAAGTACATATATAAACATGATGTTAATTTGTTAATATCATATTCCAAATATGTTGTTATGAATTCTTATATGTGATGTGATTTCGTATGCTAATCGGTTGCACAGATTATCTTGTGATGGAACTCACATTGAGCTTCATAGCTCACTCATTTTATTTTTCATCTTCTAAGATAATCCACCAGGTTAGGATGCGGGCACGGAATCTAGTGGGTCCCAGCTTAGGATTTTAATTTATAAAATTATTTTAGGCTCGTTATTTGATTTATTTCAACTATCATTATTCAAGTATGTATTATGATTTTATTTCAAACTGTGTCTTAAGACTTAGGATTCGAGTTTGTTTTCATATTGCATGAAATTTAATTTGAATTTTAGGATATCGAGTGACGTTTAATAATTAGTTATGCATAAACACGGTTTCTATTAAAAACATAAATAAATAATGTCTTTTTCCGCTGCTAAACTATAATTAAAATGTTAGAAATAATAAATCGATATTTA